>NW_027555690.1:0-31358 GCF_003287225.1 Phascolarctos cinereus | reverse complement strand
GCCCAGCGCGCAGCGCTCAGCAGGGAGCGCGGAGCCTGCCCCCGCGTGCCGGGCCAGCGGTCCCGGCGCTCTCTCAAGCTCTCCTCTGCGGGCCGCGCCACGCCCGGGTCCCACTTCCCGCGCGAGCCACACGCTGCTCGTCCCCAGCTCTGGGCACTTCCCGGTGCAACTTCTTGCCCGCCTGTGCAACGCTCTGCCTGCTCCGGGGAGCCTCCTGCCTCCTTTGGCTTCCTCCAAGGGCCACCGAAGAGCCCACCTTCCTCTAGAGGAAGCCGCTCCCAATCCCTGGGTCAGCCCAGGGCCTTCGCTCTGCCCCGTGCGTCCTCTTCAGCCTGTCCCTAGCGCGTCCGCGTGCCACGCACACCTCGTCTTCTGCCCCTTCGCCTGGGGGCTCCGGCTCGGCAGGGCCCTTCCTGGCCCTTTCCTTGGCTCCCCAGCGCCAAGCTTCCGCTTGCCAGAGACGCTCGCGTGCCAGCCCCTCAAACGGGGGAAGCCATACCGAAAGAAACCCAAGAAGCACACGGCGAAGAAGCGACTGGACTGCTGTTCAGTGGAGAGCGTGCGGGGAGGGTCTTGGTGGCAAGTGGGCGTGGGCACCACGCTTGCCAGGGCGGCCGAGAGAGGGTCTGGAGCTGTCCGGGCGGCGTGGGGCTGGACCCCTAGGAAAAAAAGGGTGGGCAAAAAAAAAGAAAAAAGCCTACAGCACCCGGTATTCCCAGGCGGTCTCCCATCCAAGTACTAACCAGGCCCGACCCTGCTTAGCTTCCGAGATCAGACGAGATCGGCGCGTTCAGGGTGGTATGGCCGTAGACGCTCTGCCATTCTCCTGGCAGCCCCAAGAGCTCGCGCCGCCCGCGCACGCTTTTTGCGCCGCCTGCCTGCGCGCGGGGCTCTGCGCTGCTGTCCGGGCCAATCCCTCCCCAGGCCACCGCAAGCCCGGGTCCCTCTCCGGTCCGCTCCCGGCCGGGGACACACCACGCCCCCTCCTGACCACCCCAACACGCCTCGCCCGCTCGCGCGCCCCAACAGCGCCTGGCCATTCAGACGGCAGCCGGCACTCGGGCCCGCAACACACCAACGGGCTGGCCGGACCGCCCGCCCTTCTTCCAAACTGCCCCGGCCCCGGCCCCGGCCCAAGACACGCTCTGCCCCGTGCGTCCTCTTCAGCCTGTCCCTAGCGCGTCCGCGTGCCCACGCACACCTCGTCTTCTGCCCCCTTCGCCTGGGGGCTCCGGCTCGGCAGGGCCCTTCCTGGCCCTTTCCTTGGCTCCCCAGCGCCAAGCTTCCGCTTGCCAGAGACGCTCCGCGTGCCAGCCCCCTCAAACGGGGGAAGCCATACCGAAAGAAAACCCAAGAAGCACACGGCGAAGAAGCGACTGGACTGCTGTTCAGTGGAGAGCGTGCGGGGAGGGTCTTGGTGGCAAGTGGGCGTGGGCACCACGCTTGCCAGGGCGGCCGAGAGAGGGTCTGGAGCTGTCCGGGCGGGCGTGGGGCTGGACCCCTAGGAAAAAAAGGGTGGGCAAAAAAAAAGAAAAAGCCTACAGCACCCGGTATTCCCAGGCGGTCTCCCATCCAAGTACTAACCAGGCCCGACCCTGCTTAAGCTTCCGAGATCAGACGAGATCGGGCGCGTTCAGGGTGGTATGGCCGTAGACGCTCTGCCATTCTCCTGGCAGCCCCAAGAGCTCGCGCCGCCCGCGCACGCTTTTGCGCCGCCTGCCTGCGCGCGGGGCTCTGCGCTGCTGTCCGGGCCAATCCCTCCCCCAGGCCACCGCAAGCCCGGGTCCCTCTCCGGTCCGCTCCCGGCCCGGGGACACACCACGCCCCCCTCCCTGACCACCCCAACACGCCTCGCCCGCTCGCGCGCCCCAACAGCGCCTGGCCATTCAGACGGCAGCCGGCACTCGGGCCCGCAACACACCAACGGGCTGGCCGGACCGCCCGCCCCTTCTTCCAAACTGCCCCGGCCCCGGCCCCGGCCCAAGACACGCCGATGCTGCCTGCACCCCAAGCTCGCCATCTAGGCTGGCCAGGGCCCAGCGCGCAGCGCTCAGCAGGGAGCGCGGAGCCTGCCCCCGCGTGCCGGGCCAGCGGTCCCGGCGCTCTCTCAAGCTCTCCTCTGCGGGCCGCGCCACGCCCGGGTCCCACTCCCGCGCGAGCCACACGCTGCTCGTCCCCAGCTCTGGGCACTTCCCGGTGCAACTTCTTGCCCGCCTGTGCAACGCTCTGCCTGCTCCGGGGAGCCTCCTGCCTCCTTTGGCTTCCTCCAAGGGCCACCGAAGAGCCCACCTTCCTCTAGAGGAAGCCGCTCCCAATCCCTGGGTCAGCCCAGGGCCTTCGCTCTGCCCCGTGCGTCCTCTTCAGCCTGTCCCTAGCGCGTCCGCGTGCCCACGCACACCTCGTCTTCTGCCCCCTTCGCCTGGGGGCTCCGGCTCGGCAGGGCCCTTCCTGGCCCTTTCCTTGGCTCCCCAGCGCCAAGCTTCCGCTTGCCAGAGACGCTCCGCGTGCCAGCCCCCTCAAACGGGGGAAGCCATACCGAAAGAAAACCCAAGAAGCACACGGCGAAGAAGCGACTGGACTGCTGTTCAGTGGAGAGCGTGCGGGGAGGGTCTTGGTGGCAAGTGGGCGTGGGCACCACGCTTGCCAGGGCGGCCGAGAGAGGGTCTGGAGCTGTCCGGGCGGGCGTGGGGCTGGACCCCTAGGAAAAAAAGGGTGGGCAAAAAAAAAGAAAAAGCCTACAGCACCCGGTATTCCCAGGCGGTCTCCCATCCAAGTACTAACCAGGCCCGACCCTGCTTAGCTTCCGAGATCAGACGAGATCGGGCGCGTTCAGGGTGGTATGGCCGTAGACGCTCTGCCATTCTCCTGGCAGCCCCAAGAGCTCGCGCCGCCCGCGCACGCTTTTGCGCCGCCTGCCTGCGCGCGGGGCTCTGCGCTGCTGTCCGGGCCAATCCCTCCCCCAGGCCACCGCAAGCCCGGGTCCCTCTCCGGTCCGCTCCCGGCCCGGGGACACACCACGCCCCCCTCCCTGACCACCCCAACACGCCTCGCCCGCTCGCGCGCCCCAACAGCGCCTGGCCATTCAGACGGCAGCCGGCACTCGGGCCCGCAACACACCAACGGGCTGGCCGGACCGCCCGCCCCTTCTTCCAAACTGCCCCGGCCCCGGCCCCGGCCCAAGACACGCCGATGCTGCCTGCACCCCAAGCTCGCCATCTAGGCTGGCCAGGGCCCAGCGCGCAGCGCTCAGCAGGGAGCGCGGAGCCTGCCCCCGCGTGCCGGGCCAGCGGTCCCGGCGCTCTCTCAAGCTCTCCTCTGCGGGCCGCGCCACGCCCGGGTCCCACTCCCGCGCGAGCCACACGCTGCTCGTCCCCAGCTCTGGCACTTCCCGGTGCAACTTCTTGCCCGCCTGTGCAACGCTCTGCCTGCTCCGGGGAGCCTCCTGCCTCCTTTGGCTTCCTCCAAGGGCCACCGAAGAGCCCACCTTCCTCTAGAGGAAGCCGCTCCCAATCCCTGGGTCAGCCCAGGGCCTTCGCTCTGCCCCGTGCGTCCTCTTCAGCCTGTCCCTAGCGCGTCCGCGTGCCCACGCACACCTCGTCTTCTGCCCCCTTCGCCTGGGGGCTCCGGCTCGGCAGGGCCCTTCCTGGCCCTTTCCTTGGCTCCCCAGCGCCAAGCTTCCGCTTGCCAGAGACGCTCCGCGTGCCAGCCCCCTCAAACGGGGGAAGCCATACCGAAAGAAAACCCAAGAAGCACACGGCGAAGAAGCGACTGGACTGCTGTTCAGTGGAGAGCGTGCGGGGAGGGTCTTGGTGGCAAGTGGGCGTGGGCACCACGCTTGCCAGGGCGGCCGAGAGAGGGTCTGGAGCTGTCCGGGCGGGCGTGGGGCTGGACCCCTAGGAAAAAAAGGGTGGGCAAAAAAAAAGAAAAAGCCTACAGCACCCGGTATTCCCAGGCGGTCTCCCATCCAAGTACTAACCAGGCCCGACCCTGCTTAGCTTCCGAGATCAGACGAGATCGGGCGCGTTCAGGGTGGTATGGCCGTAGACGCTCTGCCATTCTCCTGGCAGCCCCAAGAGCTCGCGCCGCCCGCGCACGCTTTTGCGCCGCCTGCCTGCGCGCGGGGCTCTGCGCTGCTGTCCGGGCCAATCCCTCCCCCAGGCCACCGCAAGCCCGGGTCCCTCTCCGGTCCGCTCCCGGCCCGGGGACACACCACGCCCCCCTCCCTGACCACCCCAACACGCCTCGCCCGCTCGCGCGCCCCAACAGCGCCTGGCCATTCAGACGGCAGCCGGCACTCGGGCCCGCAACACACCAACGGGCTGGCCGGACCGCCCGCCCCTTCTTCCAAACTGCCCCGGCCCCGGCCCCGGCCCAAGACACGCCGATGCTGCCTGCACCCAAGCTCGCCATCTAGGCTGGCCAGGGCCCAGCGCGCAGCGCTCAGCAGGGAGCGCGGAGCCTGCCCCCGCGTGCCGGGCCAGCGGTCCCGGCGCTCTCTCAAGCTCTCCTCTGCGGGCCGCGCCACGCCCGGGTCCCACTCCCGCGCGAGCCACACGCTGCTCGTCCCCAGCTCTGGCCACTTCCCGGTGCAACTTCTTGCCCGCCTGTGCAACGCTCTGCCTGCTCCGGGGAGCCTCCTGCCTCCTTTGGCTTCCTCCAAGGGCCACCGAAGAGCCCACCTTCCTCTAGAGGAAGCCGCTCCCAATCCCTGGGTCAGCCCAGGGCCTTCGCTCTGCCCCGTGCGTCCTCTTCAGCCTGTCCCTAGCGCGTCCGCGTGCCCACGCACACCTCGTCTTCTGCCCCCTTCGCCTGGGGGCTCCGGCTCGGCAGGGCCCTTCCTGGCCCTTTCCTTGGCTCCCCAGCGCCAAGCTTCCGCTTGCCAGAGACGCTCCGCGTGCCAGCCCCCTCAAACGGGGGAAGCCATACCGAAAGAAAACCCAAGAAGCACACGGCGAAGAAGCGACTGGACTGCTGTTCAGTGGAGAGCGTGCGGGGAGGGTCTTGGTGGCAAGTGGGCGTGGGCACCACGCTTGCCAGGGCGGCCGAGAGAGGGTCTGGAGCTGTCCGGGCGGGCGTGGGGCTGGACCCCTAGGAAAAAAAGGGTGGGCAAAAAAAAAGAAAAAGCCTACAGCACCCGGTATTCCCAGGCGGTCTCCCATCCAAGTACTAACCAGGCCCGACCCTGCTTAGCTTCCGAGATCAGACGAGATCGGGCGCGTTCAGGGTGGTATGGCCGTAGACGCTCTGCCATTCTCCTGGCAGCCCCAAGAGCTCGCGCCGCCCGCGCACGCTTTTGCGCCGCCTGCCTGCGCGCGGGGCTCTGCGCTGCTGTCCGGGCCAATCCCTCCCCCAGGCCACCGCAAGCCCGGGTCCCTCTCCGGTCCGCTCCCGGCCCGGGGACACACCACGCCCCCCTCCCTGACCACCCCAACACGCCTCGCCCGCTCGCGCGCCCCAACAGCGCCTGGCCATTCAGACGGCAGCCGGCACTCGGGCCCGCAACACACCAACGGGCTGGCCGGACCGCCCGCCCCTTCTTCCAAACTGCCCCGGCCCCGGCCCCGGCCCAAGACACGCCGATGCTGCCTGCACCCCAAGCTCGCCATCTAGGCTGGCCAGGGCCCAGCGCGCAGCGCTCAGCAGGGAGCGCGGAGCCTGCCCCCGCGTGCCGGGCCAGCGGTCCCGGCGCTCTCTCAAGCTCTCCTCTGCGGGCCGCGCCACGCCCGGGTCCCACTCCCGCGCGAGCCACACGCTGCTCGTCCCCAGCTCTGGCACTTCCCGGTGCAACTTCTTGCCCGCCTGTGCAACGCTCTGCCTGCTCCGGGGAGCCTCCTGCCTCCTTTGGCTTCCTCCAAGGGCCACCGAAGAGCCCACCTTCCTCTAGAGGAAGCCGCTCCCAATCCCTGGGTCAGCCCAGGGCCTTCGCTCTGCCCCGTGCGTCCTCTTCAGCCTGTCCCTAGCGCGTCCGCGTGCCCACGCACACCTCGTCTTCTGCCCCCTTCGCCTGGGGGCTCCGGCTCGGCAGGGCCCTTCCTGGCCCTTTCCTTGGCTCCCCAGCGCCAAGCTTCCGCTTGCCAGAGACGCTCCGCGTGCCAGCCCCCTCAAACGGGGGAAGCCATACCGAAAGAAAACCCAAGAAGCACACGGCGAAGAAGCGACTGGACTGCTGTTCAGTGGAGAGCGTGCGGGGAGGGTCTTGGTGGCAAGTGGGCGTGGGCACCACGCTTGCCAGGGCGGCCGAGAGAGGGTCTGGAGCTGTCCGGGCGGGCGTGGGGCTGGACCCCTAGGAAAAAAAGGGTGGGCAAAAAAAAAGAAAAAGCCTACAGCACCCGGTATTCCCAGGCGGTCTCCCATCCAAGTACTAACCAGGCCCGACCCTGCTTAGCTTCCGAGATCAGACGAGATCGGGCGCGTTCAGGGTGGTATGGCCGTAGACGCTCTGCCATTCTCCTGGCAGCCCCAAGAGCTCGCGCCGCCCGCGCACGCTTTTGCGCCGCCTGCCTGCGCGCGGGGCTCTGCGCTGCTGTCCGGGCCAATCCCTCCCCCAGGCCACCGCAAGCCCGGGTCCCTCTCCGGTCCGCTCCCGGCCCGGGGACACACCACGCCCCCCTCCCTGACCACCCCAACACGCCTCGCCCGCTCGCGCGCCCCAACAGCGCCTGGCCATTCAGACGGCAGCCGGCACTCGGGCCCGCAACACACCAACGGGCTGGCCGGACCGCCCGCCCCTTCTTCCAAACTGCCCCGGCCCCGGCCCCGGCCCAAGACACGCCGATGCTGCCTGCACCCCAAGCTCGCCATCTAGGCTGGCCAGGGCCCAGCGCGCAGCGCTCAGCAGGGAGCGCGGAGCCTGCCCCCGCGTGCCGGGCCAGCGGTCCCGGCGCTCTCTCAAGCTCTCCTCTGCGGGCCGCGCCACGCCCGGGTCCCACTCCCGCGCGAGCCACACGCTGCTCGTCCCCAGCTCTGGCACTTCCCGGTGCAACTTCTTGCCCGCCTGTGCAACGCTCTGCCTGCTCCGGGGAGCCTCCTGCCTCCTTTGGCTTCCTCCAAGGGCCACCGAAGAGCCCACCTTCCTCTAGAGGAAGCCGCTCCCAATCCCTGGGTCAGCCCAGGGCCTTCGCTCTGCCCCGTGCGTCCTCTTCAGCCTGTCCCTAGCGCGTCCGCGTGCCCACGCACACCTCGTCTTCTGCCCCCTTCGCCTGGGGGCTCCGGCTCGGCAGGGCCCTTCCTGGCCCTTTCCTTGGCTCCCCAGCGCCAAGCTTCCGCTTGCCAGAGACGCTCCGCGTGCCAGCCCCCTCAAACGGGGGAAGCCATACCGAAAGAAAACCCAAGAAGCACACGGCGAAGAAGCGACTGGACTGCTGTTCAGTGGAGAGCGTGCGGGGAGGGTCTTGGTGGCAAGTGGGCGTGGGCACCACGCTTGCCAGGGCGGCCGAGAGAGGGTCTGGAGCTGTCCGGGCGGGCGTGGGGCTGGACCCCTAGGAAAAAAAGGGTGGGCAAAAAAAAAGAAAAAGCCTACAGCACCCGGTATTCCCAGGCGGTCTCCCATCCAAGTACTAACCAGGCCCGACCCTGCTTAGCTTCCGAGATCAGACGAGATCGGGCGCGTTCAGGGTGGTATGGCCGTAGACGCTCTGCCATTCTCCTGGCAGCCCCAAGAGCTCGCGCCGCCCGCGCACGCTTTTGCGCCGCCTGCCTGCGCGCGGGGCTCTGCGCTGCTGTCCGGGCCAATCCCTCCCCAGGCCACCGCAAGCCCGGGTCCCTCTCCGGTCCGCTCCCGGCCCGGGGACACACCACGCCCCCTCCCTGACCACCCCAACACGCCTCGCCCGCTCGCGCGCCCCAACAGCGCCTGGCCATTCAGACGGCAGCCGGCACTCGGGCCCGCAACACACCAACGGGCTGGCCGGACCGCCCGCCCCTTCTTCCAAACTGCCCCGGCCCCGGCCCCGGCCCAAGACACGCCGATGCTGCCTGCACCCCAAGCTCGCCATCTAGGCTGGCCAGGGCCCAGCGCGCAGCGCTCAGCAGGGAGCGCGGAGCCTGCCCCCGCGTGCCGGGCCAGCGGTCCCGGCGCTCTCTCAAGCTCTCCTCTGCGGGCCGCGCCACGCCCGGGTCCCACTCCCGCGCGAGCCACACGCTGCTCGTCCCAGCTCTGGCACTTCCCGGTGCAACTTCTTGCCCGCCTGTGCAACGCTCTGCCTGCTCCGGGGAGCCTCCTGCCTCCTTTGGCTTCCTCCAAGGGCCACCGAAGAGCCCACCTTCCTCTAGAGGAAGCCGCTCCCAATCCCTGGGTCAGCCCAGGGCCTTCGCTCTGCCCCGTGCGTCCTCTTCAGCCTGTCCCTAGCGCGTCCGCGTGCCCACGCACACCTCGTCTTCTGCCCCCTTCGCCTGGGGGCTCCGGCTCGGCAGGGCCCTTCCTGGCCCTTTCCTTGGCTCCCCAGCGCCAAGCTTCCGCTTGCCAGAGACGCTCCGCGTGCCAGCCCCCTCAAACGGGGGAAGCCATACCGAAAGAAAACCCAAGAAGCACACGGCGAAGAAGCGACTGGACTGCTGTTCAGTGGAGAGCGTGCGGGGAGGGTCTTGGTGGCAAGTGGGCGTGGGCACCACGCTTGCCAGGGCGGCCGAGAGAGGGTCTGGAGCTGTCCGGGCGGGCGTGGGGCTGGACCCCTAGGAAAAAAAGGGTGGGCAAAAAAAAAGAAAAAGCCTACAGCACCCGGTATTCCCAGGCGGTCTCCCATCCAAGTACTAACCAGGCCCGACCCTGCTTAGCTTCCGAGATCAGACGAGATCGGGCGCGTTCAGGGTGGTATGGCCGTAGACGCTCTGCCATTCTCCTGGCAGCCCCAAGAGCTCGCGCCGCCCGCGCACGCTTTTGCGCCGCCTGCCTGCGCGCGGGGCTCTGCGCTGCTGTCCGGGCCAATCCCTCCCCCAGGCCACCGCAAGCCCGGGTCCCTCTCCGGTCCGCTCCCGGCCCGGGGACACACCACGCCCCCCTCCCTGACCACCCCAACACGCCTCGCCCGCTCGCGCGCCCCAACAGCGCCTGGCCATTCAGACGGCAGCCGGCACTCGGGCCCGCAACACACCAACGGGCTGGCCGGACCGCCCGCCCCTTCTTCCAAACTGCCCGGCCCCGGCCCCGGCCCAAGACACGCTCTGCCCCGTGCGTCCTCTTCAGCCTGTCCCTAGCGCGTCCGCGTGCCCACGCACACCTCGTCTTCTGCCCCCTTCGCCTGGGGGCTCCGGCTCGGCAGGGCCCTTCCTGGCCCTTTCCTTGGCTCCCCAGCGCCAAGCTTCCGCTTGCCAGAGACGCTCCGCGTGCCAGCCCCCTCAAACGGGGGAAGCCATACCGAAAGAAAACCCAAGAAGCACACGGCGAAGAAGCGACTGGACTGCTGTTCAGTGGAGAGCGTGCGGGGAGGGTCTTGGTGGCAAGTGGGCGTGGGCACCACGCTTGCCAGGGCGGCCGAGAGAGGGTCTGGAGCTGTCCGGGCGGGCGTGGGGCTGGACCCCTAGGAAAAAAAGGGTGGGCAAAAAAAAAGAAAAAGCCTACAGCACCCGGTATTCCCAGGCGGTCTCCCATCCAAGTACTAACCAGGCCCGACCCTGCTTAGCTTCCGAGATCAGACGAGATCGGGCGCGTTCAGGGTGGTATGGCCGTAGACGCTCTGCCATTCTCCTGGCAGCCCCAAGAGCTCGCGCCGCCCGCGCACGCTTTTGCGCCGCCTGCCTGCGCGCGGGGCTCTGCGCTGCTGTCCGGGCCAATCCCTCCCCCAGGCCACCGCAAGCCCGGGTCCCTCTCCGGTCCGCTCCCGGCCCGGGGACACACCACGCCCCCCTCCCTGACCACCCCAACACGCCTCGCCCGCTCGCGCGCCCCAACAGCGCCTGGCCATTCAGACGGCAGCCGGCACTCGGGCCCGCAACACACCAACGGGCTGGCCGGACCGCCCGCCCCTTCTTCCAAACTGCCCCGGCCCCGGCCCCGGCCCAAGACACGCCGATGCTGCCTGCACCCAAGCTCGCCATCTAGGCTGGCCAGGGCCCAGCGCGCAGCGCTCAGCAGGGAGCGCGGAGCCTGCCCCCGCGTGCCGGGCCAGCGGTCCCGGCGCTCTCTCAAGCTCTCCTCTGCGGGCCGCGCCACGCCCGGGTCCCACTCCCGCGCGAGCCACACGCTGCTCGTCCCCAGCTCTGGCCACTTCCCGGTGCAACTTCTTGCCCGCCTGTGCAACGCTCTGCCTGCTCCGGGGAGCCTCCTGCCTCCTTTGGCTTCCTCCAAGGGCCACCGAAGAGCCCACCTTCCTCTAGAGGAAGCCGCTCCCAATCCCTGGGTCAGCCCAGGGCCTTCGCTCTGCCCCGTGCGTCCTCTTCAGCCTGTCCCTAGCGCGTCCGCGTGCCCACGCACACCTCGTCTTCTGCCCCCTTCGCCTGGGGGCTCCGGCTCGGCAGGGCCCTTCCTGGCCCTTTCCTTGGCTCCCCAGCGCCAAGCTTCCGCTTGCCAGAGACGCTCCGCGTGCCAGCCCCCTCAAACGGGGGAAGCCATACCGAAAGAAAACCCAAGAAGCACACGGCGAAGAAGCGACTGGACTGCTGTTCAGTGGAGAGCGTGCGGGGAGGGTCTTGGTGGCAAGTGGGCGTGGGCACCACGCTTGCCAGGGCGGCCGAGAGAGGGTCTGGAGCTGTCCGGGCGGGCGTGGGGCTGGACCCCTAGGAAAAAAAGGGTGGGCAAAAAAAAAGAAAAAAGCCTACAGCACCCGGTATTCCCAGGCGGTCTCCCATCCAAGTACTAACCAGGCCCGACCCTGCTTAGCTTCCGAGATCAGACGAGATCGGGCGCGTTCAGGGTGGTATGGCCGTAGACGCTCTGCCATTCTCCTGGCAGCCCCAAGAGCTCGCGCCGCCCGCGCACGCTTTTGCGCCGCCTGCCTGCGCGCGGGGCTCTGCGCTGCTGTCCGGGCCAATCCCTCCCCCAGGCCACCGCAAGCCCGGGTCCCTCTCCGGTCCGCTCCCGGCCCGGGGACACACCACGCCCCCCTCCCTGACCACCCCAACACGCCTCGCCCGCTCGCGCGCCCCAACAGCGCCTGGCCATTCAGACGGCAGCCGGCACTCGGGCCCGCAACACACCAACGGGCTGGCCGGACCGCCCGCCCCTTCTTCCAAACTGCCCCGGCCCCGGCCCCGGCCCAAGACACGCTCTGCCCCGTGCGTCCTCTTCAGCCTGTCCCTAGCGCGTCCGCGTGCCCACGCACACCTCGTCTTCTGCCCCCTTCGCCTGGGGGCTCCGGCTCGGCAGGGCCCTTCCTGGCCCTTTCCTTGGCTCCCCAGCGCCAAGCTTCCGCTTGCCAGAGACGCTCCGCGTGCCAGCCCCCTCAAACGGGGGAAGCCATACCGAAAGAAAACCCAAGAAGCACACGGCGAAGAAGCGACTGGACTGCTGTTCAGTGGAGAGCGTGCGGGGAGGGTCTTGGTGGCAAGTGGGCGTGGGCACCACGCTTGCCAGGGCGGCCGAGAGAGGGTCTGGAGCTGTCCGGGCGGGCGTGGGGCTGGACCCCTAGGAAAAAAAGGGTGGGCAAAAAAAAAGAAAAAGCCTACAGCACCCGGTATTCCCAGGCGGTCTCCCAACAAGTACTAACCAGGCCCGACCCTGCTTAAGCTTCCGAGATCAGACGAGATCGGGCGCGTTCAGGGTGGTATGGCCGTAGACGCTCTGCCATTCTCCTGGCAGCCCCAAGAGCTCGCGCCGCCCGCGCACGCTTTTGCGCCGCCTGCCTGCGCGCGGGCTCTGCGCTGCTGTCCGGCCAATCCCTCCCCCAGGCCACCGCAAGCCCGGGTCCCTCTCCGGTCCGCTCCCGGCCGGGGACACACCACGCCCCCCTCCCTGACCACCCCAACACGCCTCGCCCGCTCGCGCGCCCCAACAGCGCCTGGCCATTCAGACGGCAGCCGGCACTCGGGCCCGCAACACACCAACGGGCTGGCCGGACCGCCCGCCCCTTCTTCCAAACTGCCCCGGCCCCGGCCCCGGCCCAAGACACGCCGATGCTGCCTGCACCCCAAGCTCGCCATCTAGGCTGGCCAGGGCCCAGCGCGCAGCGCTCAGCAGGGAGCGCGGAGCCTGCCCCCGCGTGCCGGGCCAGCGGTCCCGGCGCTCTCTCAAGCTCTCCTCTGCGGGCCGCGCCACGCCCGGGTCCCACTCCCGCGCGAGCCAACACGCTGCTCGTCCCCAGCTCTGGGCACTTCCCGGTGCAACTTCTTGCCCGCCTGTGCAACGCTCTGCCTGCTCCGGGGAGCCTCCTGCCTCCTTTGGCTTCCTCCAAGGGCCACCGAACAGCCCACCTTCCTCTAGAGGAAGCCGCTCCCAATCCCTGGGTCAGCCCAGGGCCTTCGCTCTGCCCCGTGCGTCCTCTTCAGCCTGTCCCTAGCGCGTCCGCGTGCCCACGCACACCTCGTCTTCTGCCCCTTCGCCTGGGGGCTCCGGCTCGGCAGGGCCCTTCCTGGCCCTTTCCTTGGCTCCCCAGCGCCAAGCTTCCGCTTGCCAGAGACGCTCCGCGTGCCAGCCCCCTCAAACGGGGGAAGCCATACCGAAAGAAAACCCAAGAAGCACACGGCGAAGAAGCGACTGGACTGCTGTTCAGTGGAGAGCGTGCGGGGAGGGTCTTGGTGGCAAGTGGGCGTGGGCACCACGCTTGCCAGGGCGGCCGAGAGAGGGTCTGGAGCTGTCCGGGCGGGCGTGGGGCTGGACCCCTAGGAAAAAAAGGGTGGGCAAAAAAAAAGAAAAAGCCTACAGCACCCGGTATTCCCAGGCGGTCTCCCATCCAAGTACTAACCAGGCCCGACCCTGCTTAGCTTCCGAGATCAGACGAGATCGGGCGCGTTCAGGGTGGTATGGCCGTAGACGCTCTGCCATTCTCCTGGCAGCCCCAAGAGCTCGCGCCGCCCGCGCACGCTTTTGCGCCGCCTGCCTGCGCGCGGGGCTCTGCGCTGCTGTCCGGGCCAATCCCTCCCCCAGGCCACCGCAAGCCCGGGTCCCTCTCCGGTCCGCTCCCGGCCCGGGGACACACCACGCCCCCTCCCTGACCACCCCAACACGCCTCGCCCGCTCGCGCGCCCCAACAGCGCCTGGCCATTCAGACGGCAGCCGGCACTCGGGCCCGCAACACACCAACGGGCTGGCCGGACCGCCCGCCCCTTCTTCCAAACTGCCCCGGCCCCGGCCCCGGCCCAAGACACGCCGATGCTGCCTGCACCCCAAGCTCGCCATCTAGGCTGGCCAGGGCCCAGCGCGCAGCGCTCAGCAGGGAGCGCGGAGCCTGCCCCCGCGTGCCGGGCCAGCGGTCCCGGCGCTCTCTCAAGCTCTCCTCTGCGGGCCGCGCCACGCCCGGGTCCCACTCCCGCGCGAGCCACACGCTGCTCGTCCCCAGCTCTGGCACTTCCCGGTGCAACTTCTTGCCCGCCTGTGCAACGCTCTGCCTGCTCCGGGGAGCCTCCTGCCTCCTTTGGCTTCCTCCAAGGGCCACCGAAGAGCCCACCTTCCTCTAGAGGAAGCCGCTCCCAATCCCTGGGTCAGCCCAGGGCCTTCGCTCTGCCCCGTGCGTCCTCTTCAGCCTGTCCCTAGCGCGTCCGCGTGCCCACGCACACCTCGTCTTCTGCCCCCTTCGCCTGGGGGCTCCGGCTCGGCAGGGCCCTTCCTGGCCCTTTCCTTGGCTCCCCAGCGCCAAGCTTCCGCTTGCCAGAGACGCTCCGCGTGCCAGCCCCCTCAAACGGGGGAAGCCATACCGAAAGAAAACCCAAGAAGCACACGGCGAAGAAGCGACTGGACTGCTGTTCAGTGGAGAGCGTGCGGGGAGGGTCTTGGTGGCAAGTGGGCGTGGGCACCACGCTTGCCAGGGCGGCCGAGAGAGGGTCTGGAGCTGTCCGGGCGGGCGTGGGGCTGGACCCCTAGGAAAAAAAGGGTGGGCAAAAAAAAAGAAAAAGCCTACAGCACCCGGTATTCCCAGGCGGTCTCCCATCCAAGTACTAACCAGGCCCGACCCTGCTTAGCTTCCGAGATCAGACGAGATCGGGCGCGTTCAGGGTGGTATGGCCGTAGACGCTCTGCCATTCTCCTGGCAGCCCCAAGAGCTCGCGCCGCCCGCGCACGCTTTTGCGCCGCCTGCCTGCGCGCGGGGCTCTGCGCTGCTGTCCGGGCCAATCCCTCCCCCAGGCCACCGCAAGCCCGGGTCCCTCTCCGGTCCGCTCCCGGCCCGGGGACACACCACGCCCCCCTCCCTGACCACCCCAACACGCCTCGCCCGCTCGCGCGCCCCAACAGCGCCTGGCCATTCAGACGGCAGCCGGCACTCGGGCCCGCAACACACCAACGGGCTGGCCGGACCGCCCGCCCCTTCTTCCAAACTGCCCCGGCCCCGGCCCCGGCCCAAGACACGCCGATGCTGCCTGCACCCCAAGCTCGCCATCTAGGCTGGCCAGGGCCCAGCGCGCAGCGCTCAGCAGGGAGCGCGGAGCCTGCCCCCGCGTGCCGGGCCAGCGGTCCCGGCGCTCTCTCAAGCTCTCCTCTGCGGGCCGCGCCACGCCCGGGTCCCACTCCCGCGCGAGCCACACGCTGCTCGTCCCCAGCTCTGGGCACTTCCCGGTGCAACTTCTTGCCCGCCTGTGCAACGCTCTGCCTGCTCCGGGGAGCCTCCTGCCTCCTTTGGCTTCCTCCAAGGGCCACCGAAGAGCCCACCTTCCTCTAGAGGAAGCCGCTCCCAATCCCTGGGTCAGCCCAGGGCCTTCGCTCTGCCCCGTGCGTCCTCTTCAGCCTGTCCCTAGCGCGTCCGCGTGCCCACGCACACCTCGTCTTCTGCCCCCTTCGCCTGGGGGCTCCGGCTCGGCAGGGCCCTTCCTGGCCCTTTCCTTGGCTCCCCAGCGCCAAGCTTCCGCTTGCCAGAGACGCTCCGCGTGCCAGCCCCCTCAAACGGGGGAAGCCATACCGAAAGAAAACCCAAGAAGCACACGGCGAAGAAGCGACTGGACTGCTGTTCAGTGGAGAGCGTGCGGGGAGGGTCTTGGTGGCAAGTGGGCGTGGGCACCACGCTTGCCAGGGCGGCCGAGAGAGGGTCTGGAGCTGTCCGGGCGGGCGTGGGGCTGGACCCCTAGGAAAAAAAGGGTGGGCAAAAAAAAAGAAAAAGCCTACAGCACCCGGTATTCCCAGGCGGTCTCCCATCCAAGTACTAACCAGGCCCGACCCTGCTTAGCTTCCGAGATCAGACGAGATCGGGCGCGTTCAGGGTGGTATGGCCGTAGACGCTCTGCCATTCTCCTGGCAGCCCCAAGAGCTCGCGCCGCCCGCGCACGCTTTTGCGCCGCCTGCCTGCGCGCGGGGCTCTGCGCTGCTGTCCGGGCCAATCCCTCCCCCAGGCCACCGCAAGCCCGGGTCCCTCTCCGGTCCGCTCCCGGCCCGGGGACACACCACGCCCCCCTCCCTGACCACCCCAACACGCCTCGCCCGCTCGCGCGCCCCAACAGCGCCTGGCCATTCAGACGGCAGCCGGCACTCGGGCCCGCAACACACCAACGGGCTGGCCGGACCGCCCGCCCCTTCTTCCAAACTGCCCCGGCCCCGGCCCCGGCCCAAGACACGCCGATGCTGCCTGCACCCAAGCTCGCCATCTAGGCTGGCCAGGGCCCAGCGCGCAGCGCTCAGCAGGGAGCGCGGAGCCTGCCCCCGCGTGCCGGGCCAGCGGTCCCGGCGCTCTCTCAAGCTCTCCTCTGCGGGCCGCGCCACGCCCGGGTCCCACTCCCGCGCGAGCCACACGCTGCTCGTCCCCAGCTCTGGCACTTCCCGGTGCAACTTCTTGCCCGCCTGTGCAACGCTCTGCCTGCTCCGGGGAGCCTCCTGCCTCCTTTGGCTTCCTCCAAGGGCCACCGAAGAGCCCACCTTCCTCTAGAGGAAGCCGCTCCCAATCCCTGGGTCAGCCCAGGGCCTTCGCTCTGCCCCGTGCGTCCTCTTCAGCCTGTCCCTAGCGCGTCCGCGTGCCCACGCACACCTCGTCTTCTGCCCCCTTCGCCTGGGGGCTCCGGCTCGGCAGGGCCCTTCCTGGCCCTTTCCTTGGCTCCCCAGCGCCAAGCTTCCGCTTGCCAGAGACGCTCCGCGTGCCAGCCCCCTCAAACGGGGGAAGCCATACCGAAAGAAAACCCAAGAAGCACACGGCGAAGAAGCGACTGGACTGCTGTTCAGTGGAGAGCGTGCGGGGAGGGTCTTGGTGGCAAGTGGGCGTGGGCACCACGCTTGCCAGGGCGGCCGAGAGAGGGTCTGGAGCTGTCCGGGCGGGCGTGGGGCTGGACCCCTAGGAAAAAAAGGGTGGGCAAAAAAAAAGAAAAAGCCTACAGCACCCGGTATTCCCAGGCGGTCTCCCATCCAAGTACTAACCAGGCCCGACCCTGCTTAGCTTCCGAGATCAGACGAGATCGGGCGCGTTCAGGGTGGTATGGCCGTAGACGCTCTGCCATTCTCCTGGCAGCCCCAAGAGCTCGCGCCGCCCGCGCACGCTTTTGCGCCGCCTGCCTGCGCGCGGGGCTCTGCGCTGCTGTCCGGGCCAATCCCTCCCCCAGGCCACCGCAAGCCCGGGTCCCTCTCCGGTCCGCTCCCGGCCCGGGGACACACCACGCCCCCCTCCCTGACCACCCCAACACGCCTCGCCCGCTCGCGCGCCCCAACAGCGCCTGGCCATTCAGACGGCAGCCGGCACTCGGGCCCGCAACACACCAACGGGCTGGCCGGACCGCCCGCCCCTTCTTCCAAACTGCCCCGGCCCCGGCCCCGGCCCAAGACACGCCGATGCTGCCTGCACCCCAAGCTCGCCATCTAGGCTGGCCAGGGCCCAGCGCGCAGCGCTCAGCAGGGAGCGCGGAGCCTGCCCCCGCGTGCCGGGCCAGCGGTCCCGGCGCTCTCTCAAGCTCTCCTCTGCGGGCCGCGCCACGCCCGGGTCCCACTCCCGCGCGAGCCACACGCTGCTCGTCCCCAGCTCTGGGCACTTCCCGGTGCAACTTCTTGCCCGCCTGTGCAACGCTCTGCCTGCTCCGGGGAGCCTCCTGCCTCCTTTGGCTTCCTCCAAGGGCCACCGAAGAGCCCACCTTCCTCTAGAGGAAGCCGCTCCCAATCCCTGGGTCAGCCCAGGGCCTTCGCTCTGCCCCGTGCGTCCTCTTCAGCCTGTCCCTAGCGCGTCCGCGTGCCCACGCACACCTCGTCTTCTGCCCCCTTCGCCTGGGGGCTCCGGCTCGGCAGGGCCCTTCCTGGCCCTTTCCTTGGCTCCCCAGCGCCAAGCTTCCGCTTGCCAGAGACGCTCCGCGTGCCAGCCCCCTCAAACGGGGGAAGCCATACCGAAAGAAAACCCAAGAAGCACACGGCGAAGAAGCGACTGGACTGCTGTTCAGTGGAGAGCGTGCGGGGAGGGTCTTGGTGGCAAGTGGGCGTGGGCACCACGCTTGCCAGGGCGGCCGAGAGAGGGTCTGGAGCTGTCCGGGCGGGCGTGGGGCTGGACCCCTAGGAAAAAAAGGGTGGGCAAAAAAAAAGAAAAAGCCTACAGCACCCGGTATTCCCAGGCGGTCTCCCATCCAAGTACTAACCAGGCCCGACCCTGCTTAAGCTTCCGAGATCAGACGAGATCGGGCGCGTTCAGGGTGGTATGGCCGTAGACGCTCTGCCATTCTCCTGGCAGCCCCAAGAGCTCGCGCCGCCCGCGCACGCTTTTGCGCCGCCTGCCTGCGCGCGGGGCTCTGCGCTGCTGTCCGGGCCAATCCCTCCCCCAGGCCACCGCAAGCCCGGGTCCCTCTCCGGTCCGCTCCCGGCCCGGGGACACACCACGCCCCCTCCCTGACCACCCCAACACGCCTCGCCCGCTCGCGCGCCCCAACAGCGCCTGGCCATTCAGACGGCAGCCGGCACTCGGGCCCGCAACACACCAACGGGCTGGCCGGACCGCCCGCCCCTTCTTCCAAACTGCCCCGGCCCCGGCCCCGGCCCAAGACACGCCGATGCTGCCTGCACCCCAAGCTCGCCATCTAGGCTGGCCAGGGCCCAGCGCGCAGCGCTCAGCAGGGAGCGCGGAGCCTGCCCCCGCGTGCCGGGCCAGCGGTCCCGGCGCTCTCTCAAGCTCTCCTCTGCGGGCCGCGCCACGCCCGGGTCCCACTCCCGCGCGAGCCACACGCTGCTCGTCCCCAGCTCTGGCACTTCCCGGTGCAACTTCTTGCCCGCCTGTGCAACGCTCTGCCTGCTCCGGGGAGCCTCCTGCCTCCTTTGGCTTCCTCCAAGGGCCACCGAAGAGCCCACCTTCCTCTAGAGGAAGCCGCTCCCAATCCCTGGGTCAGCCCAGGGCCTTCGCTCTGCCCCGTGCGTCCTCTTCAGCCTGTCCCTAGCGCGTCCGCGTGCCCACGCACACCTCGTCTTCTGCCCCCTTCGCCTGGGGGCTCCGGCTCGGCAGGGCCCTTCCTGGCCCTTTCCTTGGCTCCCCAGCGCCAAGCTTCCGCTTGCCAGAGACGCTCCGCGTGCCAGCCCCCTCAAACGGGGGAAGCCATACCGAAAGAAAACCCAAGAAGCACACGGCGAAGAAGCGACTGGACTGCTGTTCAGTGGAGAGCGTGCGGGGAGGGTCTTGGTGGCAAGTGGGCGTGGGCACCACGCTTGCCAGGGCGGCCGAGAGAGGGTCTGGAGCTGTCCGGGCGGGCGTGGGGCTGGACCCCTAGGAAAAAAAGGGTGGGCAAAAAAAAAGAAAAAGCCTACAGCACCCGGTATTCCCAGGCGGTCTCCCATCCAAGTACTAACCAGGCCCGACCCTGCTTAAGCTTCCGAGATCAGACGAGATCGGGCGCGTTCAGGGTGGTATGGCCGTAGACGCTCTGCCATTCTCCTGGCAGCCCCAAGAGCTCGCGCCGCCCGCGCACGCTTTTGCGCCGCCTGCCTGCGCGCGGGGCTCTGCGCTGCTGTCCGGGCCAATCCCTCCCCCAGGCCACCGCAAGCCCGGGTCCCTCTCCGGTCCGCTCCCGGCCCGGGGACACACCACGCCCCCTCCCTGACCACCCCAACACGCCTCGCCCGCTCGCGCGCCCCAACAGCGCCTGGCCATTCAGACGGCAGCCGGCACTCGGGCCCGCAACACACCAACGGGCTGGCCGGACCGCCCGCCCCTTCTTCCAAACTGCCCCGGCCCCGGCCCCGGCCCAAGACACGCCGATGCTGCCTGCACCCCAAGCTCGCCATCTAGGCTGGCCAGGGCCCAGCGCGCAGCGCTCAGCAGGGAGCGCGGAGCCTGCCCCCGCGTGCCGGGCCAGCGGTCCCGGCGCTCTCTCAAGCTCTCCTCTGCGGGCCGCGCCACGCCCGGGTCCCACTCCCGCGCGAGCCACACGCTGCTCGTCCCCAGCTCTGGCACTTCCCGGTGCAACTTCTTGCCCGCCTGTGCAACGCTCTGCTGCTCGGGGAGCCTCCTGCTCCTTTGGCTTCCTCCAAGGGCCACCGAAGAGCCCACCTTCCTCTAGAGGAAGCCGCTCCCAATCCCTGGGTCAGCCCAGGGCCTTCGCTCTGCCCGTGCGTCCTCTTCAGCCTGTCCCTAGCGCGTCCGCGTGCCCACGCACACCTCGTCTTCTGCCCCCTTCGCCTGGGGGCTCCGGCTCGGCAGGGCCCTTCCTGGCCCTTTCCTTGGCTCCCCAGCGCCAAGCTTCCGCTTGCCAGAGACGCTCCGCGTGCCAGCCCCCTCAAACGGGGGAAGCCATACCGAAAGAAAACCCAAGAAGCACACGGCGAAGAAGCGACTGGACTGCTGTTCAGTGGAGAGCGTGCGGGGAGGGTCTTGGTGGCAAGTGGGCGTGGGCACCACGCTTGCCAGGGCGGCCGAGAGAGGGTCTGGAGCTGTCCGGGCGGGCGTGGGGCTGGACCCCTAGGAAAAAAAGGGTGGGCAAAAAAAAAGAAAAAGCCTACAGCACCCGGTATTCCCAGGCGGTCTCCCATCCAAGTACTAACCAGGCCCGACCCTGCTTAGCTTCCGAGATCAGACGAGATCGGGCGCGTTCAGGGTGGTATGGCCGTAGACGCTCTGCCATTCTCCTGGCAGCCCCAAGAGCTCGCGCCGCCCGCGCACGCTTTTGCGCCGCCTGCCTGCGCGCGGGGCTCTGCGCTGCTGTCCGGGCCAATCCCTCCCCCAGGCCACCGCAAGCCCGGGTCCCTCTCCGGTCCGCTCCCGGCCCGGGGACACACCACGCCCCCCTCCCTGACCACCCCAACACGCCTCGCCCGCTCGCGCGCCCCAACAGCGCCTGGCCATTCAGACGGCAGCCGGCACTCGGGCCCGCAACACACCAACGGGCTGGCCGGACCGCCCGCCCCTTCTTCCAAACTGCCCCGGCCCCGGCCCCGGCCCCGGCCCAAGACACGCCGATGCTGCCTGCACCCCAAGCTCGCCATCTAGGCTGGCCAGGGCCCAGCGCGCAGCGCTCAGCAGGGAGCGCGGAGCCTGCCCCCGCGTGCCGGGCCAGCGGTCCCGGCGCTCTCTCAAGCTCTCCTCTGCGGGCCGCGCCACGCCCGGGTCCCACTCCGCGCGAGCCACACGCTGCTCGTCCCCAGCTCTGGCACTTCCCGGTGCAACTTCTTGCCCGCCTGTGCAACGCTCTGCCTGCTCCGGGGAGCCTCCTGCCTCCTTTGGCTTCCTCCAAGGGCCACCGAAGAGCCCACCTTCCTCTAGAGGAAGCCGCTCCCAATCCCTGGGTCAGCCCAGGGCCTTCGCTCTGCCCCGTGCGTCCTCTTCAGCCTGTCCCTAGCGCGTCCGCGTGCCCACGCACACCTCGTCTTCTGCCCCCTTCGCCTGGGGGCTCCGGCTCGGCAGGGCCCTTCCTGGCCCTTTCCTTGGCTCCCCAGCGCCAAGCTTCCGCTTGCCAGAGACGCTCCGCGTGCCAGCCCCCTCAAACGGGGGAAGCCATACCGAAAGAAAACCCAAGAAGCACACGGCGAAGAAGCGACTGGACTGCTGTTCAGTGGAGAGCGTGCGGGGAGGGTCTTGGTGGCAAGTGGGCGTGGGCACCACGCTTGCCAGGGCGGCCGAGAGAGGGTCTGGAGCTGTCCGGGCGGGCGTGGGGCTGGACCCCTAGGAAAAAAAGGGTGGGCAAAAAAAAAGAAAAAGCCTACAGCACCCGGTATTCCCAGGCGGTCTCCCATCCAAGTACTAACCAGGCCCGACCCTGCTTAAGCTTCCGAGATCAGACGAGATCGGGCGCGTTCAGGGTGGTATGGCCGTAGACGCTCTGCCATTCTCCTGGCAGCCCCAAGAGCTCGCGCCGCCCGCGCACGCTTTTGCGCCGCCTGCCTGCGCGCGGGGCTCTGCGCTGCTGTCCGGGCCAATCCCTCCCCCAGGCCACCGCAAGCCCGGGTCCCTCTCCGGTCCGCTCCCGGCCGGGGACACACCACGCCCCCCTCCCTGACCACCCCAACACGCCTCGCCCGCTCGCGCGCCCCAACAGCGCCTGGCCATTCAGACGGCAGCCGGCACTCGGGCCCGCAACACACCAACGGGCTGGCCGGACCGCCCGCCCCTTCTTCCAAACTGCCCCGGCCCCGGCCCCGGCCCAAGACACGCCGATGCTGCCTGCACCCCAAGCTCGCCATCTAGGCTGGCCAGGGCCCAGCGCGCAGCGCTCAGCAGGGAGCGCGGAGCCTGCCCCGCGTGCCGGGCCAGCGGTCCCGGCGCTCTCTCAAGCTCTCCTCTGCGGGCCGCGCCACGCCCGGGTCCCACTCCCGCGCGAGCCACACGCTGCTCGTCCCCAGCTCTGGGCACTTCCCGGTGCAACTTCTTGCCCGCCTGTGCAACGCTCTGCCTGCTCCGGGGAGCCTCCTGCCTCCTTTGGCTTCCTCCAAGGGCCACCGAAGAGCCCACCTTCCTCTAGAGGAAGCCGCTCCCAATCCCTGGGTCAGCCCAGGGCCTTCGCTCTGCCCCGTGCGTCCTCTTCAGCCTGTCCCTAGCGCGTCCGCGTGCCCACGCACACCTCGTCTTCTGCCCCCTTCGCCTGGGGGCTCCGGCTCGGCAGGGCCCTTCCTGGCCCTTTCCTTGGCTCCCCAGCGCCAAGCTTCCGCTTGCCAGAGACGCTCCGCGTGCCAGCCCCCTCAAACGGGGGAAGCCATACCGAAAGAAAACCCAAGAAGCACACGGCGAAGAAGCGACTGGACTGCTGTTCAGTGGAGAGCGTGCGGGGAGGGTCTTGGTGGCAAGTGGGCGTGGGCACCACGCTTGCCAGGGCGGCCGAGAGAGGGTCTGGAGCTGTCCGGGCGGGCGTGGGGCTGGACCCCTAGGAAAAAAAGGGTGGGCAAAAAAAAAGAAAAAGCCTACAGCACCCGGTATTCCCAGGCGGTCTCCCATCCAAGTACTAACCAGGCCCGACCCTGCTTAGCTTCCGAGATCAGACGAGATCGGGCGCGTTCAGGGTGGTATGGCCGTAGACGCTCTGCCATTCTCCTGGCAGCCCCAAGAGCTCGCGCCGCCCGCGCACGCTTTTGCGCCGCCTGCCTGCGCGGGGGCTCTGCGCTGCTGTCCGGGCCAATCCCTCCCCCAGGCCACCGCAAGCCCGGGTCCCTCTCCGGTCCGCTCCCGGCCCGGGGACACACCACGCCCCCTCCCTGACCACCCCAACACGCCTCGCCCGCTCGCGCGCCCCAACAGCGCCTGGCCATTCAGACGGCAGCCGGCACTCGGGCCCGCAACACACCAACGGGCTGGCCGGACCGCCCGCCCCTTCTTCCAAACTGCCCCGGCCCCGGCCCCGGCCCAAGACACGCTCTGCCCCGTGCGTCCTCTTCAGCCTGTCCCTAGCGCGTCCGCGTGCCCACGCACACCTCGTCTTCTGCCCCCTTCGCCTGGGGGCTCCGGCTCGGCAGGGCCCTTCCTGGCCCTTTCCTTGGCTCCCCAGCGCCAAGCTTCCGCTTGCCAGAGACGCTCCGCGTGCCAGCCCCCTCAAACGGGGGAAGCCATACCGAAAGAAAACCCAAGAAGCACACGGCGAAGAAGCGACTGGACTGCTGTTCAGTGGAGAGCGTGCGGGGAGGGTCTTGGTGGCAAGTGGGCGTGGGCACCACGCTTGCCAGGGCGGCCGAGAGAGGGTCTGGAGCTGTCCGGGCGGGCGTGGGGCTGGACCCCTAGGAAAAAAAGGGTGGGCAAAAAAAAAGAAAAAGCCTACAGCACCCGGTATTCCCAGGCGGTCTCCCATCCAAGTACTAACCAGGCCCGACCCTGCTTAAGCTTCCGAGATCAGACGAGATCGGGCGCGTTCAGGGTGGTATGGCCGTAGACGCTCTGCCATTCTCCTGGCAGCCCCAAGAGCTCGCGCCGCCCGCGCACGCTTTTGCGCCGCCTGCCTGCGCGCGGGGCTCTGCGCTGCTGTCCGGGCCAATCCCTCCCCCAGGCCACCGCAAGCCCGGGTCCCTCTCCGGTCCGCTCCCGGCCCGGGGACACACCACGCCCCCCTCCCTGACCACCCCAACACGCCTCGCCCGCTCGCGCGCCCCAACAGCGCCTGGCCATTCAGACGGCAGCCGGCACTCGGGCCCGCAACACACCAACGGGCTGGCCGGACCGCCCGCCCCTTCTTCCAAACTGCCCCGGCCCCGGCCCCGGCCCAAGACACGCCGATGCTGCCTGCACCCCAAGCTCGCCATCTAGGCTGGCCAGGGCCCAGCGCGCAGCGCTCAGCAGGGAGCGCGGAGCCTGCCCCCGCGTGCCGGGCCAGCGGTCCCGGCGCTCTCTCAAGCTCTCCTCTGCGGGCCGCGCCACGCCCGGGTCCCACTCCCGCGCGAGCCACACGCTGCTCGTCCCCAGCTCTGGCACTTCCCGGTGCAACTTCTTGCCCGCCTGTGCAACGCTCTGCCTGCTCCGGGGAGCCTCCTGCCTCCTTTGGCTTCCTCCAAGGGCCACCGAAGAGCCCACCTTCCTCTAGAGGAAGCCGCTCCCAATCCCTGGGTCAGCCCAGGGCCTTCGCTCTGCCCCGTGCGTCCTCTTCAGCCTGTCCCTAGCGCGTCCGCGTGCCCACGCACACCTCGTCTTCTGCCCCCTTCGCCTGGGGGCTCCGGCTCGGCAGGGCCCTTCCTGGCCCTTTCCTTGGCTCCCCAGCGCCAAGCTTCCGCTTGCCAGAGACGCTCCGCGTGCCAGCCCCCTCAAACGGGGGAAGCCATACCGAAAGAAAACCCAAGAAGCACACGGCGAAGAAGCGACTGGACTGCTGTTCAGTGGAGAGCGTGCGGGGAGGGTCTTGGTGGCAAGTGGGCGTGGGCACCACGCTTGCCAGGGCGGCCGAGAGAGGGTCTGGAGCTGTCCGGGCGGGCGTGGGGCTGGACCCCTAGGAAAAAAAGGGTGGGCAAAAAAAAAGAAAAAGCCTACAGCACCCGGTATTCCCAGGCGGTCTCCCATCCAAGTACTAACCAGGCCCGACCCTGCTTAAGCTTCCGAGATCAGACGAGATCGGGCGCGTTCAGGGTGGTATGGCCGTAGACGCTCTGCCATTCTCCTGGCAGCCCCAAGAGCTCGCGCCGCCCGCGCACGCTTTTGCGCCGCCTGCCTGCGCGCGGGGCTCTGCGCTGCTGTCCGGGCCAATCCCTCCCCCAGGCCACCGCAAGCCCGGGTCCCTCTCCGGTCCGCTCCCGGCCCGGGGACACACCACGCCCCCCTCCCTGACCACCCCAACACGCCTCGCCCGCTCGCGCGCCCCAACAGCGCCTGGCCATTCAGACGGCAGCCGGCACTCGGGCCCGCAACACACCAACGGGCTGGCCGGACCGCCCGCCCCTTCTTCCAAACTGCCCCGGCCCCGGCCCCGGCCCAAGACACGCCGATGCTGCCTGCACCCAAGCTCGCCATCTAGGCTGGCCAGGGCCCAGCGCGCAGCGCTCAGCAGGGAGCGCGGAGCCTGCCCCCGCGTGCCGGGCCAGCGGTCCCGGCGCTCTCTCAAGCTCTCCTCTGCGGGCCGCGCCACGCCCGGGTCCCACTCCCGCGCGAGCCACACGCTGCTCGTCCCCAGCTCTGGCCACTTCCCGGTGCAACTTCTTGCCCGCCTGTGCAACGCTCTGCCTGCTCCGGGGAGCCTCCTGCCTCCTTTGGCTTCCTCCAAGGGCCACCGAAGAGCCCACCTTCCTCTAGAGGAAGCCGCTCCCAATCCCTGGGTCAGCCCAGGGCCTTCGCTCTGCCCCGTGCGTCCTCTTCAGCCTGTCCCTAGCGCGTCCGCGTGCCCACGCACACCTCGTCTTCTGCCCCCTTCGCCTGGGGGCTCCGGCTCGGCAGGGCCCTTCCTGGCCCTTTCCTTGGCTCCCCAGCGCCAAGCTTCCGCTTGCCAGAGACGCTCCGCGTGCCAGCCCCCTCAAACGGGGGAAGCCATACCGAAAGAAAACCCAAGAAGCACACGGCGAAGAAGCGACTGGACTGCTGTTCAGTGGAGAGCGTGCGGGGAGGGTCTTGGTGGCAAGTGGGCGTGGGCACCACGCTTGCCAGGGCGGCCGAGAGAGGGTCTGGAGCTGTCCGGGCGGGCGTGGGGCTGGACCCCTAGGAAAAAAAGGGTGGGCAAAAAAAAAGAAAAAGCCTACAGC
The DNA here is from genome assembly GCF_003287225.1 of Phascolarctos cinereus. Classification (NCBI taxonomy): domain Eukaryota; kingdom Metazoa; phylum Chordata; class Mammalia; order Diprotodontia; family Phascolarctidae; genus Phascolarctos; species Phascolarctos cinereus. The sequence continues at coordinate 5,767 of NW_027555690.1, read as the reverse complement.
ACCCGGTATTCCCAGGCGGTCTCCCATCCAAGTACTAACCAGGCCCGACCCTGCTTAGCTTCCGAGATCAGACGAGATCGGGCGCGTTCAGGGTGGTATGGCCGTAGACGCTCTGCCATTCTCCTGGCAGCCCCAAGAGCTCGCGCCGCCCGCGCACGCTTTTGCGCCGCCTGCCTGCGCGCGGGGCTCTGCGCTGCTGTCCGGGCCAATCCCTCCCCCAGGCCACCGCAAGCCCGGGTCCCTCTCCGGTCCGCTCCCGGCCCGGGGACACACCACGCCCCCCTCCCTGACCACCCCAACACGCCTCGCCCGCTCGCGCGCCCCAACAGCGCCTGGCCATTCAGACGGCAGCCGGCACTCGGGCCCGCAACACACCAACGGGCTGGCCGGACCGCCCGCCCCTTCTTCCAAACTGCCCCGGCCCCGGCCCCGGCCCAAGACACGCCGATGCTGCCTGCACCCAAGCTCGCCATCTAGGCTGGCCAGGGCCCAGCGCGCAGCGCTCAGCAGGGAGCGCGGAGCCTGCCCCCGCGTGCCGGGCCAGCGGTCCCGGCGCTCTCTCAAGCTCTCCTCTGCGGGCCGCGCCACGCCCGGGTCCCACTCCCGCGCGAGCCACACGCTGCTCGTCCCCAGCTCTGGCCACTTCCCGGTGCAACTTCTTGCCCGCCTGTGCAACGCTCTGCCTGCTCCGGGGAGCCTCCTGCCTCCTTTGGCTTCCTCCAAGGGCCACCGAAGAGCCCACCTTCCTCTAGAGGAAGCCGCTCCCAATCCCTGGGTCAGCCCAGGGCCTTCGCTCTGCCCCGTGCGTCCTCTTCAGCCTGTCCCTAGCGCGTCCGCGTGCCCACGCACACCTCGTCTTCTGCCCCCTTCGCCTGGGGGCTCCGGCTCGGCAGGGCCCTTCCTGGCCCTTTCCTTGGCTCCCCAGCGCCAAGCTTCCGCTTGCCAGAGACGCTCCGCGTGCCAGCCCCCTCAAACGGGGGAAGCCATACCGAAAGAAAACCCAAGAAGCACACGGCGAAGAAGCGACTGGACTGCTGTTCAGTGGAGAGCGTGCGGGGAGGGTCTTGGTGGCAAGTGGGCGTGGGCACCACGCTTGCCAGGGCGGCCGAGAGAGGGTCTGGAGCTGTCCGGGCGGGCGTGGGGCTGGACCCCTAGGAAAAAAAGGGTGGGCAAAAAAAAAAGAAAAAGCCTACAGCACCCGGTATTCCCAGGCGGTCTCCCATCCAAGTACTAACCAGGCCCGACCCTGCTTAGCTTCCGAGATCAGACGAGATCGGGCGCGTTCAGGGTGGTATGGCCGTAGACGCTCTGCCATTCTCCTGGCAGCCCCAAGAGCTCGCGCCGCCCGCGCACGCTTTTGCGCCGCCTGCCTGCGCGCGGGGCTCTGCGCTGCTGTCCGGGCCAATCCCTCCCCCAGGCCACCGCAAGCCCGGGTCCCTCTCCGGTCCGCTCCCGGCCCGGGGACACACCACGCCCCCCTCCCTGACCACCCCAACACGCCTCGCCCGCTCGCGCGCCCCAACAGCGCCTGGCCATTCAGACGGCAGCCGGCACTCGGGCCCGCAACACACCAACGGGCTGGCCGGACCGCCCGCCCCTTCTTCCAAACTGCCCCGGCCCCGGCCCCGGCCCAAGACACGCCGATGCTGCCTGCACCCCAAGCTCGCCATCTAGGCTGGCCAGGGCCCAGCGCGCAGCGCTCAGCAGGGAGCGCGGAGCCTGCCCCCGCGTGCCGGGCCAGCGGTCCCGGCGCTCTCTCAAGCTCTCCTCTGCGGGCCGCGCCACGCCCGGGTCCCACTCCCGCGCGAGCCACACGCTGCTCGTCCCCAGCTCTGGCCACTTCCCGGTGCAACTTCTTGCCCGCCTGTGCAACGCTCTGCCTGCTCCGGGGAGCCTCCTGCCTCCTTTGGCTTCCTCCAAGGGCCACCGAAGAGCCCACCTTCCTCTAGAGGAAGCCGCTCCCAATCCCTGGGTCAGCCCAGGGCCTTCGCTCTGCCCCGTGCGTCCTCTTCAGCCTGTCCCTAGCGCGTCCGCGTGCCCACGCACACCTCGTCTTCTGCCCCCTTCGCCTGGGGGCTCCGGCTCGGCAGGGCCCTTCCTGGCCCTTTCCTTGGCTCCCCAGCGCCAAGCTTCCGCTTGCCAGAGACGCTCCGCGTGCCAGCCCCCTCAAACGGGGGAAGCCATACCGAAAGAAAACCCAAGAAGCACACGGCGAAGAAGCGACTGGACTGCTGTTCAGTGGAGAGCGTGCGGGGAGGGTCTTGGTGGCAAGTGGGCGTGGGCACCACGCTTGCCAGGGCGGCCGAGAGAGGGTCTGGAGCTGTCCGGGCGGGCGTGGGGCTGGACCCCTAGGAAAAAAAGGGTGGGCAAAAAAAAAGAAAAAGCCTACAGCACCCGGTATTCCCAGGCGGTCTCCCATCCAAGTACTAACCAGGCCCGACCCTGCTTAGCTTCCGAGATCAGACGAGATCGGGCGCGTTCAGGGTGGTATGGCCGTAGACGCTCTGCCATTCTCCTGGCAGCCCCAAGAGCTCGCGCCGCCCGCGCACGCTTTTGCGCCGCCTGCCTGCGCGCGGGGCTCTGCGCTGCTGTCCGGGCCAATCCCTCCCCCAGGCCACCGCAAGCCCGGGTCCCTCTCCGGTCCGCTCCCGGCCCGGGGACACACCACGCCCCCCTCCCTGACCACCCCAACACGCCTCGCCCGCTCGCGCGCCCCAACAGCGCCTGGCCATTCAGACGGCAGCCGGCACTCGGGCCCGCAACACACCAACGGGCTGGCCGGACCGCCCGCCCCTTCTTCCAAACTGCCCCGGCCCCGGCCCCGGCCCAAGACACGCTCTGCCCCGTGCGTCCTCTTCAGCCTGTCCCTAGCGCGTCCGCGTGCCCACGCACACCTCGTCTTCTGCCCCCTTCGCCTGGGGGCTCCGGCTCGGCAGGGCCCTTCCTGGCCCTTTCCTTGGCTCCCCAGCGCCAAGCTTCCGCTTGCCAGAGACGCTTCCGCGTGCCAGCCCCTCAAACGGGGGAAGCCATACCGAAAGAAAACCCAAGAAGCACACGGCGAAGAAGCGACTGGACTGCTGTTCAGTGGAGAGCGTGCGGGGAGGGTCTTGGTGGCAAGTGGGCGTGGGCACCACGCTTGCCAGGGCGGCCGAGAGAGGGTCTGGAGCTGTCCGGGCGGGCGTGGGGCTGGACCCCTAGGAAAAAAAGGGTGGGCAAAAAAAAAGAAAAAGCCTACAGCACCCGGTATTCCCAGGCGGTCTCCCAACCAAGTACTAACCAGGCCCGACCCTGCTTAAGCTTCCGAGATCAGACGAGATCGGGCGCGTTCAGGGTGGTATGGCCGTAGACGCTCTGCCATTCTCCTGGCAGCCCCAAGAGCTCGCGCCGCCCGCGCACGCTTTTGCGCCGCCTGCCTGCGCGCGGGGCTCTGCGCTGCTGTCCGGGCCAATCCCTCCCCCAGGCCACCGCAAGCCCGGGTCCCTCTCCGGTCCGCTCCCGGCCCGGGGACACACCACGCCCCCCTCCCTGACCACCCCAACACGCCTCGCCCGCTCGCGCGCCCCAACAGCGCCTGGCCATTCAGACGGCAGCCGGCACTCGGGCCCGCAACACACCAACGGGCTGGCCGGACCGCCCGCCCCTTCTTCCAAACTGCCCCGGCCCCGGCCCCGGCCCAAGACACGCCGATGCTGCCTGCACCGCAAGCTCGCCATCTAGGCTGGCCAGGGCCCAGCGCGCAGCGCTCAGCAGGGAGCGCGGAGCCTGCCCCCGCGTGCCGGGCCAGCGGTCCCGGCGCTCTCTCAAGCTCTCCTCTGCGGGCCGCGCCACGCCCGGGTCCCACTCCCGCGCGAGCCACACGCTGCTCGTCCCCAGCTCTGGCCACTTCCCGGTGCAACTTCTTGCCCGCCTGTGCAACGCTCTGCCTGCTCCGGGGAGCCTCCTGCCTCCTTTGGCTTCCTCCAAGGGCCACCGAAGAGCCCACCTTCCTCTAGAGGAAGCCGCTCCCAATCCCTGGGTCAGCCCAGGGCCTTCGCTCTGCCCCGTGCGTCCTCTTCAGCCTGTCCCTAGCGCGTCCGCGTGCCCACGCACACCTCGTCTTCTGCCCCCTTCGCCTGGGGGCTCCGGCTCGGCAGGGCCCTTCCTGGCCCTTTCCTTGGCTCCCCAGCGCCAAGCTTCCGCTTGCCAGAGACGCTCCGCGTGCCAGCCCCTCAAACGGGGGAAGCCATACCGAAAGAAAACCCAAGAAGCACACGGCGAAGAAGCGACTGGACTGCTGTTCAGTGGAGAGCGTGCGGGGAGGGTCTTGGTGGCAAGTGGGCGTGGGCACCACGCTTGCCAGGGCGGCCGAGAGAGGGTCTGGAGCTGTCCGGGCGGGCGTGGGGCTGGACCCCTAGGAAAAAAAGGGTGGGCAAAAAAAAAGAAAAAGCCTACAGCACCCGGTATTCCCAGGCGGTCTCCCATCCAAGTACTAACCAGGCCCGACCCTGCTTAGCTTCCGAGATCAGACGAGATCGGGCGCGTTCAGGGTGGTATGGCCGTAGACGCTCTGCCATTCTCCTGGCAGCCCAAGAGCTCGCGCCGCCCGCGCACGCTTTTGCGCCGCCTGCCTGCGCGCGGGGCTCTGCGCTGCTGTCCGGGCCAATCCCTCCCCCAGGCCACCGCAAGCCCGGGTCCCTCTCCGGTCCGCTCCCGGCCCGGGGACACACCACGCCCCCCTCCCTGACCACCCCAACACGCCTCGCCCGCTCGCGCGCCCCAACAGCGCCTGGCCATTCAGACGGCAGCCGGCACTCGGGCCCGCAACACACCAACGGGCTGGCCGGACCGCCCGCCCCTTCTTCCAAACTGCCCCGGCCCCGGCCCCGGCCCAAGACACGCTCTGCCCCGTGCGTCCTCTTCAGCCTGTCCCTAGCGCGTCCGCGTGCCCACGCACACCTCGTCTTCTGCCCCCTTCGCCTGGGGGCTCCGGCTCGGCAGGGCCCTTCCTGGCCCTTTCCTTGGCTCCCCAGCGCCAAGCTTCCGCTTGCCAGAGACGCTCCGCGTGCCAGCCCCCTCAAACGGGGGAAGCCATACCGAAAGAAAACCCAAGAAGCACACGGCGAAGAAGCGACTGGACTGCTGTTCAGTGGAGAGCGTGCGGGGAGGGTCTTGGTGGCAAGTGGGCGTGGGCACCACGCTTGCCAGGGCGGCCGAGAGAGGGTCTGGAGCTGTCCGGGCGGGCGTGGGGCTGGACCCCTAGGAAAAAAAGGGTGGGCAAAAAAAAAGAAAAAGCCTACAGCACCCGGTATTCCCAGGCGGTCTCCCAACCAAGTACTAACCAGGCCCGACCCTGCTTAAGCTTCCGAGATCAGACGAGATCGGGCGCGTTCAGGGTGGTATGGCCGTAGACGCTCTGCCATTCTCCTGGCAGCCCCAAGAGCTCGCGCCGCCGCGCACGCTTTTGCGCCGCCTGCCTGCGCGCGGGGCTCTGCGCTGCTGTCCGGGCCAATCCCTCCCCCAGGCCACCGCAAGCCCGGGTCCCTCTCCGGTCCGCTCCCGGCCCGGGGACACACCACGCCCCCCTCCCTGACCACCCCAACACGCCTCGCCCGCTCGCGCGCCCCAACAGCGCCTGGCCATTCAGACGGCAGCCGGCACTCGGGCCCGCAACACACCAACGGGCTGGCCGGACCGCCCGCCCCTTCTTCCAAACTGCCCCGGCCCCGGCCCCGGCCCAAGACACGCCGATGCTGCCTGCACCCAAGCTCGCCATCTAGGCTGGCCAGGG
>NW_027555689.1:0-31384 GCF_003287225.1 Phascolarctos cinereus | reverse complement strand
TGTAATATGTATATATATATACATATATATGTATATATATGTATATATATATATGTATATATATGTATATATATATATACACATATATATGTATATATGTATATATACATATGTATATATATATATATGTATATATATATATACACACACACACACACACACACACACATAATTTTTTCCCTCCAACTACCCTGACACTGACAAAGCTCTCATGAGTTATAAGTATCATCTTTCCATTCAGGAATGTAAACAGTTCAACCTTAATAAGCCCCTTATGATTACTCTGTCCTGTTTACCTCTTCGTGTTCCACTTGAGTTTTGTATCTGAAAGTCAAATTTTATATTCAGTTCTGGTCTTTTCATCAAGAATTCTTGAAAGTCATCTATTTCAATGAATGACCATTTTTTTCCCCTTAAGGATTATACTCAGTTTTGCGGGGTAGGTGATTCTTGGTTGTAATCCTATCTCCTTTGCCTTCTGGAATATTATATTCCATACCCTCCAGTCCCTGAATTTGGAAGCTGCTAAATGTTGTGTTATCCTGATTGTGTTTCCCCAATACTTGAATTGTTTCTTTCTGGTTGCTTGCAATATTTTCTCCTTGACCTGGGAACTCTGGAATTTGGCTACAATATTCCTAGGAGTTTTCCTTTGGGGATCTCTTTTAGGAAGTGATTGGTGGATTCTTTCCACTTCTATTTTGCCCTGTGGTTCTAAAATATCAGGGCAGTTTTCCTTGAGAATTTGTTGAAAGATGATGTCTAAGCTCTTTTTTTGATCATGGCTTTCAGATAGTCCAATAATTTTTAAATTCTCTCTCCTGGATCTATTTTCCAGGTCAGTTGTTTTTCCAATGAGATAGTTCACATTTTTTTCTAATTTTTCATTCTTTTGGATTTGTTTTACGGTGTCTTGAGTTCTCATAAAGTCACTAGCTTCCAATTTGCTCTATTCTAATTTTAAGGAATTATTTTCTCAGTGAGCTTTTGACTTCCTTTTCCATTTGACCAATTTTGCTTTTTAGGGCATTCTCTCCTCATTGACTTTTTGGACCTCTTTTGACATTTGGATTAGGCTATTTTTTAAGGTGTTATTTTCTTCAGTATTTTTTGGGGTCTCCTTTAGCATCACTCTCACTTTTTCCTCTACTTCTCTTATTTAGTTCTCAAAATCCTTTTTGAGCTCTTCCATGTCCTGGAACCAACTCATATTTTTCTTGGAGGCTTTGCATGTAGGAGCTTTGGCTTTGTGGTCCTCTTCTGGTTGTGTGTTTTGATCTTCTTTGTCACCAAAGTAAGATAATATAATCTGACTCTTTTTGCTCTGCTTGCTCATGATCCTGGGCAATTACTTAAGTTATAAACTCTTTGTTAAGATAGGAGTCTGTTTCCAGTGTGGAGAATATACTGTCCCAAGCTTCAGGGGTTTTGTGCAGCTGTTGTCAGAGATACTTCTAGGGACCTGTAAATTTTCAGTTCTTCCAAGGTGCTCTGATTAAGGGTAGGTTTTTACTGCTTTCGTGGCCTATGCTCTGTTCTATAAGTGACCGTAAGCACTCTTTTCAGCCTTGGAACTGTGAGGAAGATTTTGTCTCCACAGCCACAGCAAGCTCCACCTCATCAGCACACCTCGCCCCAGGACCGCTACCCAGAACTGTGACCCACAGCCAGGCACAGGCAAAGCAAGAGAATCCTGCACTAGTAGAGAGATCCCTGTAATCCCATTATGATCAGCCGCTCGATTCCCCCTCAGTCTGTGGGCCAGAAGTTTAGGAGGCAGCGCCCACCCCGGCCACACTAGGGAAATGGAGCTGTGACCACGGTGCTTATCTCTCGCACCGCAAAAACAGACTTTTCCCACTGACCTTCTAAGTTGTTTTTGGGATTCGTGGGCTGAGAGGTCTGGAAACTGCCACAGCTGCCTGAGATTCAGTCCTCTGAGGCCTGCTTCAGGTTCGTTACAGCCTGTGCACCCACGCCAAACTGCACTCCTCTACCTACTTGGTGCAATATACCTTTCTGATCGACCATCCAGGTTGTCTTGGGCTGGAAATTTGTTTCACTTGGTCTTTTTGTGGATTCTGCTGCTTTAGAATTTGCTTAGAGCCATTTTTATAGGTATGTGGAGGGGTTTGGGGGAGAGCTCAAGCAAGTCACTGCTTTCACTCCGCCCTCTTGGCTCGGTCCCCCGGGGCTCTTTCCTTAAGAAGGCTTTTGGGGTCAAACATCACAGCCAGCTTCTTCTTCAAGAGGGGGTGAGGCCCTAATGCCAGTACCTAAAGGGGTTTGTCTCATCTCTTTTCCAGGATCCCTCAAAAGGGGCTGGTCCCATTGCTTCTCTCTTACACTTAATTTTGTTTCTCTCTTCCACTTTCTTCATGTTATTCTCATCCTTTCTCCAGCCAGTTGGTGATGCTAATAGGGCCTTGGCCTCTAACTGCAGATCTCAGTGGGACCTCAGCATCTGATTGGTGATCTTCCTGGGTGTCTAGCTCCTAAATAGTGGTCTTGGAGGAATCGGTGGCAGCCTCCATAGTAATGACAAGAATATGAGATTTGAAAAACAAACTTAATCAGAACCTCTTCTCCTGCCTGAAAAGTCCAGGAGCTGCCTGGCTCCCACAGTAGGGGTAGTGTCTGTCATGGATATCACAATCATAGAGATCTACAATTCATGTCAGATCTCTATTCAGACTTCTACTTGTCCATGTGACCCCCTTGAAAGTGACACATCATGGAATATGATGTTCCATAAGGCAAAGGAGCTTGGATTACAGCCAAGGATCAATTACCCAGCGAAAATGAGCACAATCTTTCAGGGGAGGAGATGGATATTCAACGAAATAGGGGACTTATATCTTACTGATATAAAGACCAGAGCTCCACAGAAAATTTGATCTTCAAATAGAAGACTCAAGAGAGAGAAAAAAGTAAACGGGACAAAAAGAAACAACTTGTTATTAATAAGGACAATCTGTTTGCATCCCTACAAGGGAGGATGACACTTGTACCTCTTGAGAACTGGATTGTTATTACACCATGTTAAAGGGGTGAGTATAAATTGACTTTGATGTAATGATGAAAAAAATCTAACCACGTGGGTTAAATGGATCCAAGTAAGTGGATTAGTGTGATCTAAGAAAATGTACCGAGAGAAAAGGAAAGGAGGAAGCAGAGAAGGGTAAATCACATCTAAGGAAAAGGCGCAAAAACCTATTATAGCAGAGGGAAAGAGGGGAAGGAGATGCATTGTTTGAACTTTACTCTCATCAGATTTGGCTCAAGAAGGGAATAACATAATCAGGTATAGAAATCTAACATGCCCTATACTCAGTAGGAGGGGAAAAGGGAAAGAAAAGGAAGGGAAATAGAAGGGAGGGAAGAAGTAGTAAGGATAAAGGGTTAAAAGGGAAGAAAAGGAAGGGAGCTAATAGAAAGAGGTGGAACTGAGGGAGGCAGTGGTCAAAAGCAAAACATTAGTGAGAGGAAAGGAGAAAGAAAGAAAAGGATAAACAAGGAGAGGAAAGGATGGAGAGAAAGACACACATAGTAATCATAACTGTGAATGTGATATATGAATATAACGGAACACTATTGTGCTGTAAGAAATGATGAACAGGCAGACTACAGAAAAACCTGGAAAGACTCATATTGATTCTCTACAAGTAATGTGTAAAGGACCTTAAGCTGGCATATGAGCCATCAGGTTAATATTATAAAAAATAGAGGATAGCTTTTATTTTTACCTAGTCAAAAAGGCAAAGTACAAAGGACATATTATTTGATCACAGTGCCTGGCACGCATGCAGCAGGCACATAATAAATGATTGTTTGATACCCCCAAATACACACTTATGTGCACACAGGAACACACACACACACACACACAGTATGTATATCGTGAGAGAGAACAGGACAAAGACAGACATAAAGATACAGAGACAGGGACAGGAGGAGCCAGAGCCAGGAAAAGAGAAATACAGATGCTGGCTGCAGAATGCTATGCATGAGAAGACACGTAAGGCAAGCAGCTGTTGCTAAGAGACTTGCATCAGAGAAGGGAACAAAGATCCTAGGCACTCTGGTGACCTCACTGATCTCCTCCTAGCCAGGTGAGGAGAAACTGAGGCCCAACGAGGTTAAGCTGTTGCCCTTGGTCATACAGGTACTAAGCATCAGAGGTAGCATTGGAACCCAGTTTCTCTGAATCCACAGCAGACACAGTTCTTTCCAGAATACAATTCCTCCTCCTAGAGCATCTTTTGCCACCGAACCAGGTTTTCTCCAGGGGACATCAGAATTTTTGTTTTTAAATTTCCTGAAAAAAAAAGGTAAATGACTTAATTTCGCTGAGTAGTTGATTCTTAGTTGTAATCCAAGCTCCTTTGCCTTACAGAATATCACAATCCAAGTCCTCAGATATTTTAACGTAGAAGCTGTAAGATCCTGTGTAATCCTGACTGTGGTTTCACAATATTTGGATTGTTTCTTTCTGGCTGCTTGCACGATTTTCTCCTTAAACTGATAATTCAGGAATTAGGCTACAAAATTCCTTGGCATTTTCAATTTGGCATCTCTTTCAGGAGGTGATCCGTGGATTCTTTTGATGAGTGTTTTACCCTCTGGTTCTAGGTCTTTAGGACAATTTTCCTTGATGATCTCTTGAAAGATGCCTGTGCAGGCTCTTTTTTTCATCATGGCTTTCAGATAGACCAATAATTCTTAAGTTATCTCTCCTGGATCCTTTTTCCAGGTCAGTTGTTTTTTCCAATGAGGTATTTTACATTTTCTTCTACATTTTCATTCCTTTGACTTTCTTTGACTGATTCTTGATGTCTCATAGTGTCATTAGCTTCCCATTGCCCAATTCTAATTTTTAATGAATCGTTTTCTCAGTTAGCTTTTGTACCTCCATTTCCGTTTGTCCCATTTTATTTTTTAGGGAGTTTTCTCTTCAGTGAGGTTTTGTGCCTCCTTTTCCATTTTGCCAATTCCACTTTTTAAAAAAAATTGTTTATTTTGATTTATCGATAATCACTTCCATATGCTTTTGAGTTTAAAATTTTTCTCCCCCTTCCTACCCATCATCTTCCCCAAGGTGGCACAGAATCTGATACAACCTATACATTTACATGACTATTAAACATATTTTCACATTAGTAGTGTTGTAAGCAAAAATTCAAACCAATAGAAGGAACCATCAGAAAGAGAAAACAAAACTCAACAGAAAAGAAAAAAACAGCAATTCACCTTTCGTAGTTCTTTCTTCGGATGTGGATAGCATTTTCCATAACAAGGCCTCTGGAGATGTCTTCGATCCTTGTATTGTGGGAAGGGTTAAGTTTGTCAATACTAGTCATCGCACAACATGGCTGTTATTGTGTACAACATACTCTTGGTTCTGCTCATTTCACTCAGCATCAGACCATACAAGTCTTTCCAGGTTTTTGTGAAGTCAGCCTGTTCATCATTTCTTATAGCACAACAGTATTCCATTACATTCATATACCACAACTTGCTCAGCCATTCCCCAATTGATGTGCATCCTTTCAATTTCCAATTCTTTGCTACCACAAAGAGAGATGCTATGAATATTTTTGTACATGTGGGTCCTTTTCCCATTTGTATGATCTGTTTCGGATATAGCCCTAGAAATGCTATTACTGGGTCAAAAGGTATGCACATTTTTATAGCCCTTTGGGCATAGTTCCAAATTGTTCTCCATTCACAACTCCACCAACAATGCATTAGTGTTTCAATTTTCCTACAACTTCCAACATTTATCATTTTCCTGTTTTATCATGTTGGCCACTCTGATAGTGTGATGTGGTACCTCAGAGTTCTTTTGATTTGCATTTCTCTAACAAATAATTTAGAACATTTTTTCATATGATTACAAATGGCTTTAATTTCTTCATCTGAGAACTCTCTGTTCATATCCTTTGACCACTTATCAATTGGTGGAATAGCTTGTAGTCTTATAAATTTGATGTAATTCGCTATGTGTTTTAGAAATGAGGCCCTTGTCAGACAGACTGGTTGTAAAAATTTCTTCCCAATTTTCTGCCTTGCTTCTAATTTTGGTTGCACTGGTTTTGTTTGTGAAAAAAACTTTTCAATTTAATGTAATCAAAATTATCCATTTTGCTTTTCATAATGTTCTCTATCTCCTGTTTGGTCATGAATTCTTCTGTTCTCCATAGATCTGATAGCTAAACTATTTCTTGCTCTCGCAGTTTGCTTATAGTATCAGCCTTAATATCTAAATCATGAACCTATTTTGACTTTATTTTGGTATATGGTGTGAGATTTGGGTCTGTGTCTAGTTTCTGACACACTCTTTTCTAGTTTTCCCAGCAGTTTTTTTCAAAGAGTGGGTTCTTATCCCAGAAGCTGGGGTCTTTGGGTTTCTCAAATAATAGATTACTATAGTCATTGACTACTGTGTCTTGCATATTTAACCTATTCCACTGATGCACTGCTCTATTTCTTAGCCAGTACCAAGCAGTTTTGGTGACTGCTGCTTTAGAATTCAATTTAAGATCTGGAATTGCTAAGCCACCTACCCCTGCATTTCTTTTCATTAGTTCCTTTGATATTCTCGACCTTTCGTTCTTCCAAAAGAATCTTGTTCTCATTTTTTCTAACTCTATAAAATAATTTTTTGGTAGTTTTCTTGGTATGGCACTGAATGAGTAAATTAGCTTAGGTAGGATTGTCATTTTTATTATATTAGCTCGGCCTACCCATGAGCAACTGATGTTTTTCCAATTATTTAAATCTGACTTTATTTGTGTGAAAAGTGTTTTGTAATTGTGTTCATAGAGTTCCTGGGTTTGTTTTGGGAGGTAGACTCCCAAATATTTGATAATGTCTACAGTAAGTTTAAATGGAATTTCTCTTTCTATCTTTTGCTGTTGGGCTTTGTTGGTAACATATAGAAATGCTGATGATTTATGTGGGTTTATTTTATAGCCTGCAATCTTGCTAAAGTTGTTTATCATTTCAAGTAGTTTTTTTACTTGATTCTCTAGCATTCTCTAAGTATATCATGATGTCATCTGCAAAGAGTGATAGCGTTCTTTATTCTTTGCTTATTCTAATACCTTCAATTTCTTTTTCTTGTCTTATTGCTAAAGCTACATTTCCAGTACAATATTGAATAACAGTGGTGATGACAGACATCCTTGTTTCATGCCTGATCTTATTGGTAATGCTTCTAGTTTGTCCACTTTACATATTATGCTTGCTGAAGGTTTTAGATAGATGCTATTTATTATTTTAAGGAAGACTCCATTTACCTATGCTTTCTAATGTTTTTAATAGGAATGGGTGTTGTATTTTATCAAAAGTTTTTTCTGCATCTATTGTAATAATCATGTGATTTCTTAGGCAATTCTACTTTTTAAGGAGTTGTTTTCTTCAGTGTATTTTTTTTTCCCGTTTGGTCAACTGTGCTTTTAAAGTAATTGTTCAATTTTTCTTCTGCTTCTCTTATTTGACTTTTGAAATACATCTTGAGCTTTTCCAAGAAGGCTTTTTGGACTTGAGACCACTTCATATTCTCCTCTGAGGTTTCAGATGTGGGTATATTCACAATGTTGTACTCTCTGAATTTGTGTTTTGATCTTCCCAGTCACTAAGATACTTCTCTAGGATCATTGTTTTTCTATGTTGCTTTTTGCTCATGTTGTTTGCCTTTTTTTCTGGCTTATTAAGTTGGTTTCTGCTTTGGGTGCACAGAGGGCAGCATCCCAAGCTTCTTGTGCTGTGTGCTAGGGACCTGGTCACTGGCTTGCCGAAACGCTTCCTTTCCCATACTGGTCCCCTTCAGCCACAGCGAGAGGGACCTTTCCTGGTTAATCCCCAAAGCCTTCTGAGCTAAAAGACTGTTGCACGTCGTCTTTCTGCTGGCTCCACTGTTTCACAATTTTTCCTGGGGTAATATTTTTTGGGTTTTTCAAGGTCAATAAGGGAAAGTGAAAGTGACTTATTGCTTACTCTGCCATCTTGGCTCCCCTTACTCCTTAATCTTTTTTCCATATCACCTTTTTAAAAAAAATAATATATGTTATACTTTCTCTTTTTGAAAGAATAAATTTACATTGTTTTTTGTGTATCTTATATCACCATAGTTTTCCCACATATCCTTCCTTTCACCCTCCCAGAGAACCATTTGAAATGACTAATAGCATTTTCAAGGAGAAAACATAATTCAGCAGAACTGATGGACACATTGAAAAAGTCTGAGATCATGTGCTATCTGTACCATTTATGGACCTCTTATGTCCACAAAGGGGTACGTTAGTGGTGTGTTCTTGTATCTCTTCATTTGAATCATGCTTGATCTTTATGATTTTGTTACATCTACTTTTGACTTTTGGTGTTTTATTTCCATTTACATTATGGTTTCTGTGTATATTGTGTTCTTAGCTCTGCTTACATCAATCTGCATCAGGTCACATATATCTTTCTATGCCTCTTTGTATTCATCAGACACATCACTTGTTATGGTATGGTAATATTCTGTTATGTTCATGAACCCCAATGTGTTTAGCCATTCCTCATGAGCCGTAGGTATCCATTTGTTCCACTTTTAGCTATCTCCATAAATTCTTGCTAAGATACTTTGGAGAATAAGGGGTCTTTCTTCTTATCATGGCTCCCTTGGGGTATAAGGTCAGTAAGGGAATCTCTGATTCAAAGGATAATGACATTTTAGTCACTTAACTTGCATAATTCCAAATTGCTTTGTGAAATGGTTATATGATTTCACAGCTCCACCAACAATTTAGTCATGTGCCTATTCTTCCATAACTCCTCCAACATTGACTATTTTTATTTTTCTCAACTTGAAAGTGTAGGGTGAAATCTCAGGGTTGTTTTGCTTTATGCATGAGAGTTATGAGAGCAGAATGTATAGCCTGCATAGCAAAAATAATGAGCAGAACTAATTTCCAGTTCATAGCCACCACAAAAACACCTAAGTATGAATATTTTTGTATAAGTGGGTTGTTTTTCCTTATTTCATCTCTTTTGTATACAAACCTAGTAATGGAATTGCTGCATCAAAGGGTATGCACTGTGTGAGAGCCCTTTGGGCATAGTTCCAAATTGTTCTCCAGAATGGTTGGAATAGTTCCCAAATCCACTAACACGCTGTACTAGTGTCCCAATTTTCCTGTGTCACCTCCAACTTTTATCATTTTCCTTTTCTGTCATATTGGTCCATCTAACAGTTGTGAGGTGGTACCTCAGAGTTGTTTTAACTTGCTTTCTCTAATCAATAGTGACGTAGAGCATTTTTAAAAATATAGGTATAGAGAGGTTTGATTTTTTGTCTGAAAATTGTTCATTTTTTTTTTACCATTGTGAAGATTAAAAAATTTGAGAGACATAATTATTGGGTAATTAATCATTTCATTAATAATGCTAGCATTTAATTAACACAAAATGTCATGGCACTCTCAGATGCCAAGGACTATCATGGAGGCTTATATGCCCTTGGAGAAGTGGGTTTTCAGAGGGTGGCAATCAACTCTGATTGGTTAACAATTAATGAGAAAATGAGTGGTAGAACTACTCTAATGAAGGACTGAGGGGTGCTCTTCTAAACTGTCCAGTCTTTGATAATCTAATCAGAGAATTTATACCCCGCCAACCCTGAGTAGGGCACAATGGGCTTCCAGTCCATTTTTAGCAATGTCTTTCAGAGTCTGAGTACCTACAGGTTCCTGAAAAAATACTGGTTTCACTTCAATATTTGATTATTAATATAAGGGAGAAATAAGCATTAATCTCACCACTAATTGGGGAATGACATGTATTCTCAGAAATTTGACTCAATTCTGTTTATGTTTGAGAAATGAGGCCTTTATCAGAGTCACAATATATAAATTGTATAAAGCTGGGAAGCTTTCTGCTTTCATTCAAATTTTGGTTGCATTGGTTTTGTTTCTGTAAACTCTTTTCAATTTGCCATAATCAAAATTAGCCATTTTTAATCTAGTAATGCTCTATATCTCTTGCTTGGTCATATATTCTTGTCTTCTCCATAGATCTGGCAAGTAAACTATTTTTTGCCTTCTTATTTGCTTTATAGCATCACCCTTTATGTCTAAAAATGATATTCCATTTGACTCCTCCTCATATATGGTGGAAGATTTTGGTCTATACTTACTTTCTGCCATACTGTTTTCCAGGTTTCCAGCAGTTTTCGTCAAATAGTGAGTTCTTGTGCAAAAAGCTTAGGTCTTTGGGTTATTAAAAATTAGATTATTATGGGCATTTACTACTATGTCTTTTGTTCCTAATCTATTCCATTGATTCATCACTCTATTTCTTAGCCCATACCAGATAGTTTTAATGATTACAAATTTATTATACATTTTAAGATTTTATGCTCCTAGGCCACCATCCTTCACATTTTTGAAATTAATTCACTTGATATTCTTAACCTCTTGTTCTTCTAGATGAATTTTTTTTATGATTTTTCTAGCTCTATAAAAGAATTTTTGGTAGCTTTACTGGTAATTTAATAAGTAAATTAATTTAGGTAGAATTGTCTTCTTTATTATATTAATTTGTCCCACACATGCACAAATGGCATCTTCCCAATTTATTTGTGTGAAAAGTGTTTTGTAATTGTTTTCATAGAGTTCCTGGGTTTGTTTTGGCAGGTAGACTCTCAAGTAATTTATATTGTCCAATTAAAATGAAATTTCTCTTTCTATCACTTGCTGCTAGATTTTTTGCTAATACATAGAAATGTTGATGATTTATGTGAATTTCTGTTATATTCTGCAACTTTGCTAAATTTGTTAATTACTTGAACTAATTCTTTTAGTTGATTCTCTAGCATTCTTCAAGTATATAATGATATCATCTAGAGAGTGATAGATTTGTTTTCTCATTGCCTGTACTAATTCCTTCCATTTCTTTTTCTATTCCTATTCCTATAGCAAACATTTCTAGTGCAATGTTGAATAATAGCAGTGAAAATGGGCATCCTTGTTTCACTTATGATCTTATTGGTAAGGCTTCTATCTGACCCCCATTACAAATAATTCTTGCTGATGGTTTTTGAGAGGTACTACTTATTTTTTAAAACAGCTCCATCTACTCCTGTGCTCTTTAGTTTTTTTTTTTCTAGGAATAGGTGCTGTATTTTATCAAAAGCTTTTTCTGCATCTCTTGAGATAATCATATGATTTCTGTTGGTTTTCTTATTGATATGATCACTTATGCTGGTGCTGTTCCTACTATTGAACCAGCCCTGCATTCCTTGTATAAATATCATCTGGTCATAATGTATGATCCTGATGACATATTGCTGTAATCTCCTTATGAGCATTTTAATATTTTTATATCAATATTCGTTAGGAAAATTGGTCTATAGTTTTCTTTGTCTGTTTTGGCTCTTCTTGGTTTAAATAAAATCACCACATATGTGTCATAAAAGGAATTTGGCAGGACTTTTCTCTTGCTTCTATTCCCAAATATTTTATACAGTATTGGAATTGATAGATTTTTTTTTTAATGTTGGATAGAAATCACTTGTGAATCCATCTTACCCTGTGGATTTTTTTCTTAGGTCGTTGATGGCTTATTCAATTTCTTTCTCTAAGATCTGGTAATTTAAGTCTTTTTTTCTTCACTTACTCTAGGTAATATGTGTCTTTAGATATATTCATCCATTTCACTTAGATCGTCAGATTTATTGACATACACTTTAGTAAAACAGCCCCTAATTGTTGCTTGGATTTCATCTTCATTGATGGTGAATTCACCTTTTTCATTTTTGATACTAGTAATTTCATTTGACAGTCAGCTAACTGTCACCATGAATAGAATGAAGGCCTGAAATCAGAAAGACTCATTTTCCTGAGTTCAAATTTAGCCTCAGACTTGGGCAAGCCACTTAAAGCTGTTTGGCTCAGTTCCTCTTCGGTAAAATGAGCTGGAGAAGGAGGCGGAGCCAAGATGGCAGAGTAAAAGCCATGACTTATTTGAGCTCTCCCCAAACCTCTCCAAATACTGTAAAAAAAAATGACTCTAAACAAATTCTAGAGTAGCAGAACCCACAAATGGACAGAGTGAAACAAATTTCCAGCCCAAGACAACCTGGATGATTGATCAGAAAGGTCTATCGCGCCGGGCTGGAGAGAAACACAGTTCAATGTGGGTGCTCGAGCAGGGAAAGACCAACTTTTATGAAATATAATCAAAATGATTATTTTACATCCCGTGATGCTCTCTATCTCTTGTTTGTTCATGAACCTGTAACTCACTTACTTTCTCCTGTAAGAACTTGGATGCTATACCACTTGGTGTGTTTATGTTTGTATTGAAATTACTTAAATGTCTGTTACCTTTCAGAAAGATGTAGTTTCCTTTCTTATCTCTTCTTATTAGGCCTTTTTGCTTTTGCCTTGTCTGAGATAAGGATTGCTACACTTGCTTTTTTTTTTATTATTTTACTTTAGCTGAAGCATAATAGATCTTTCTCCAGCCTCTTACCTTTACTCTGTGTGTGTCTCTTTACTTCAGGTGTGTTTCTTGTAAACACTATTGTAGGAGTCTGGTTTTTGATCTATTCTGTTATCCATTTCTTTTTTGTGGGAAGTTTCATGCCATTTACATCCACAGTTATGATTACTAACTGTATTTCCCTCCATCCTATTTTTCTTCCTGTTTGTCCTCTCTCTCCTGTCACTCTTTCTGTCCTTGACAGTGTTTTGCTTTTCTGTACCACCTCCTCGATCTGACTTCTCTTCTGTCACTTCCCTTCTGCCCTCCTGCCTTTACTTAATCTCCTCACTTCCTACTTTCCTTTGTGGTAAGACAGATTTGTATATTCACCTGTGTGTATATCATTCCCTCTTTGAGCCAATACTGATGAGAGTAAGGTTCAAGCTAATGCCCACTGCCCACCATCCCATCTTCCCCTCCACTGTAATAGGTCTTTTGCTCTTCTTCATGTGAAATAATTTACCCCCCTTCTGCCTTTCCCTTCCTTCTGCACCTGGACCTCTTTCTCATCCCTTAATTATTTTTCATGTCCTTACCTCAAATTCACCTTATACCCGAACCCTCTGTCTATGTATATTCTTTCTAGCTGTAGTATTAGTGGTACAATTTTTAAGAATGACAAATATTATCTTTCCATATAGGGATGTAAACAGTTCATCTCCATTGAATCCCTAATGTTCGCTTTTTCCTTTTTCCCTTATTAGAGTTTTCTTAGGTCTTGATATTTGGGGGTGAGATTTTTTGGCTCAATTCTGGTCTTCTTCTTATGAAAGCTTGAAATTCATCCCTTTCACCAAATGACCATTTCCCCCCCCCAATAGTATTATGCTTAATTTTTCCAAGTAGGTGATTCTTGGTTATAGGAATAGGTGTTCTGCCTTCCTGAATATCATGTTACATGAACTCTGATCCTTTAATTTTGCAGCTGCTAAGTCTCGTGTAATCCTGATTGTGGCTCCCTGATAGTTGAATTGCCTTTTTTTTTTTGGCCACTTGCAGTGTTTTTCGTTGATTTGATAGTTCTGTAATTTGGCTATAATGCTCCTTGGAGTTTTTATTTGGGGAACTCTTTCCTGAGGTGATTAGTGGATTCTTTCAGTGCCTATTTGGCCTTCTGGTTCCAGGGCTTCAGGGCAGTTTCGTCAATAATTTCTTGAAAGATACTGTCCATATTTTCCTTTTGATTATGACTTTCAGGTAGTCCAGTGATTCTAAAACTGCCTCTCTTGGATCGATTTTCTTGATCATTTTCTTTTCCAATGAGGTATTTCACATTTTCTTCTAATTTTTCATTCTTTTGAATTTGTTTAATTGATTCTTGGTGTTTCATAGAGTCATTAGTTTCCACTTGCCCAATTCTAAGGTTGGTTTTTTTGGTTTTTGGTGAGGCAGTTGGGGTTAAGTGACTTGCCTAGGGTCACAAAGCTAGCAAGTGTCAAGTGTCTGAGGCCAGATTTGAACTAAGATCCTCCTGACTCTAAGGCCAGAGCTCTATCCACTGCACCATGTAGCTGCCCCCACAGAACAGAGAAAAGCAAACAAAAACATATCCTGAACTTAAATATTGGAATTTGATTGGACAGTAAGAAAAGAAAAAAAAAGCATGTCGTAAGAGAAGATTCAAAACATATAACAATAAATTTTCATTTAAAGAAATCGTGTATGATTAATACTACATGTTTTGTTGAGAGCTCTCTTTTCTTTGTTTCCTTGTAAGTTTTCTTTTCTTCCCTGCTATGCATTTTTTTTGGTTTGTTCTTTTTTTCCCTCCCCTGGCCCAGAAGGCTACAATGCAGTGCAGATATATTCCTCTATAATTATATATACACACACATATATTTACATATATAGACATATGCATTCCCAAACAAATTCTACACCTGATCTTTGTTTTTATGTTTGTGCGTATCTCTTGTTTTTTTTTTATCTCTCTTGAGTCTTCTACTTTATGTCTGCTAATTACCTTGCCCTTCTATTACTTAGCCTACCCCCTTCCAAATATCCCTCCCCTATCTTCCCATTCCCATAAGCGTAAATACCCTTCTGTAGCCCCTTACACCCTATTCTCTAATTCTCCTTTAGTTAACCCTCCCTTGTCCTCTCCCCCCTCCCTATTCCATCATCATTTTATGTCTTCTAAATTTAGAAGAGTTTTGTACTCTTCTTAATATAAATGCACACACACACACACACACACACACACACACACAGAGTTTCCTCTTAAACCCATTTGTGATGTAAGTAGGTTACCAGAGCTACCAGCCCTCCTCTCCCATGTAATTCCCCTGAATCAATTCTTCCTCTTGCACCTCATTTGTATAAAATAACTACTCTTTTTAGCTGTTTCTAAATGATTTTACTTTTTAAAGTCACATCACACAGGTCTACTCAAATCTTTTTAATGAGCTACGCAACTATTTATTTTTATTTATTTTTATTAATTTATTTTGAGTTAATCACTTCCTTATGCTTTTGAGTTTAAAATTTTTCTCCGCCTTACTTCCCACCACCATTCCCAAGACCGTGCACAATCTGATATAGGCTATACTTTTACATTCCTATTAAACATATTTTCACATTAGTGATGTTGTAAGTAAAAACTAAAACCAGTAAGAGGAACCATCAGAAAGAGGAAACAAAACTCAGCAGAAGAGAAAAAAATAGCAATTCAACTTTCATAGCTCTTTCTTTGGACGTGGATGGCATTTTCCACCATAAGGCCTCTGGAGATGTCTTGAGCTACCCAATTATTAATAAGAATCTTAGACATATATTTTATGTTTTACATATATAAAAAGTAAACAGTTTGTCCTTATTGAGTCCCTCATAATCAGTCTTTGGTAGGTACCTTACATTTCTCTTGGCTTTTGTATGTTGATACTTCAATGAAGTTCAGGTTTGCTTGTTTTATTAACAAAATCTTGAAAATCTGACAGTTGATCAAATGTCCTTTTTTCATTCAGGATTACGCTGAACTTTCTGGGTATGATATTTTCAGCTGGAACCCTAGTTCTTTTGCTCTTTGATGTACAGTGTTCTAAGACCTGTGGTCCTTTAATGTCTTTGCTTCTAGGTCTTGTGTGAGTCTAACTGTGGCACCATCACATTTAAATGTTTTTCTTGGTTTTTTTTTTTTTAGTATTTTATCCTTATGCTGGGGGTTTCAGAATTTGACTATAATATTCCAATGAGTTGTCCTCACAGGGTATATTTTAAGTGGTGATTGATGGATTTTTTTCTATTTCTACTTTCCTCCCCTTGTTGCAATGCTTCAGGACAATTTTCTTTATTTCTTGTCTTATTGTATCAAGATTTTTTTGATCATAGCTTTCAGTTAATTCACTTATTTCCACGTTTTCTCTTCTGGATCTATTCTCCAGATCTGTTGTTTTTCTTATATGATGTTTCATTTTCTCTTCTATTTTTTCATTATTCATATTTTGTTTAATTATTTCTTGATTTGTTCTAATTTCTCTGGCTTCACCTTGCCCAATTCTAATTTTCAAGGTGTCATTTTCTTCCTTAAGATTCTGGATCTCCATTTCCCATTGGTTGACTTTCATAGTCTTCTTGCTTTTTTTGGCTTATTCTCATATACTTATTTATTTATTCATTCATTTATTCATTCATTCATTCATTCATTCATTCATTTATTTATTTGTCTGTCTGTTAGTTTATTTGTTTGTTCATTTTAGTTTTTCCTCCATCTCTCTTATTTGAATTTTTTTTTTCGTGCTACCTAAAGCTTTCTGACCAGGAGCTCAGACTCCACCACTGTTCCTTCTCTTTGGTCTGTCTAGAACAGTGACTATATATTAGGGAAAAGAAAATTATGGTGGCAGGCAGGAAATGAAGTCCAGGAGGTTACACTAGGCTGGGCTGGGTCAAGCAAGGGGAAGGCCCAGCTTCAAGACTGAAAGACAGACACGCAGACAACCACCTGGACAGGTCATGTGACACTCTCCTGTTTCCCTCCTTCCCGGCTCCCTTGACCCTGCCCTCCCCCTCCTGGTATCCCCATTGACTATTCTGAGCAAGCCCCTCTGAGAGTTGCAGTCTTTGTCTTCTATCCCCAACAAACTGCCCCAGTGGAAATGTCCCTCACTTTTTTGCCAGAGAACCATGCTCCAGGGTCTCCTGTATCAGTACCTTGGGCCTGGCTCTAGGCATGGGATGAAAATGGTCCTTGGTACCAGGATGCCAAAAAGGTTGCAAACCACAGCCCACTCCCACCCTGGGGTCTGCCTGTCCTTGTTTCTTGCTTCAGGCAGGTTGCCATTGGGGCTGGAGGGAGATGAGATGCTGCTTCATCCCAGGGATGGGGTGGGGGCCATCTAGGCCCTTGAGCTCCCCTGGGTATCTGTCACTGTTTTAGATGAACTTCTATCAGAATCTATTTCAGCACTGTGCTGCTGCTGTTCCTGTTGCACCCTCAGACGAATTGCCCCGAGGAGAATCAGGAGAAACTCTTAGTCAAAGCAACCTCGCTTCTCCCCAAAAGGTTCCTCCATTTGAAGATCTTGGAGGGATAGTCGGTCTTTGCATGCCACCTCATAGATGTCAGAATACTCTAGAAAGGACTTCTCCATCATACCCCTCAGGGGCTTAGGGCAGAGATATCTTCCCTCCAGCATGTCACAGCCTGACACTCTGAGGGTCTCGTGCCAGATATACTCATTGTACTTTTTGCTGTCTCCTGGTGTTTCTCCCGCTCAAAGCCAGGCTCATTGTGGTAGGGGTTTTCATTCATTAGTGACTGGATGGAGATCAGCACTGAGGAGATGCTCTGGGCTGGGCTCCAGGCAGGGCCATCCCAAGTCCCCAGAATACTCAGGCAGACTTTCCCACTGCTGTAGAAGTTGGGGTTAAACCTCACCCTGTTATTGCCCGTGGTCATCAATTTGACCCTCGGTGGGCGGATGGGATAATCTGGAGGACAGCGAACCAGGAACAAGAAGAAGCCCCCTTCATAAGGAGTGTCAAACGGGCCCTTGCTCAATGCATGGATCTTAGTCATGTCCAGGGAATCCAGCACAACAAACACGCCGGGGGGAGGCTCCTTGTAGAGGGCGGTGACGTCCCGCTTGATTCGCAGCAGGCACTGCTGCCCGGGGCTCTTGCTGTCCCAGTCCGAGCTCCGCGTCAGGTCCCACACGGACAAGGGAGGGAGCGGGGCGGCCCCATAGGCAGCGGCCGAGGGAGGGAAGGGCGGGAGCCCGGGTGGTGGGGCCAGGCCTCCCCCGGCTCCGGGCGCCGCCCGCGCCCGAGGCCGAGGTCCCCTCACCTTCGGCCCCGGCAGTTGCCACCTCCGCCGTGGGACTCGCCACCATCGCCACCACTTCGCTCCACTTCCGCTTCCGAGACTCCATGCCAACCAGTCCGCCGGCCACAGCGGCCTCTCCTTCGATTTTTTTTCCAGCCAAAGACAAGGTTTACTAGAACATTCCTAACAAGCCACACTCCTCCCTCTAGAAATCGCTGGAGGTAAAATTATCCTCATTATTATTATTATTATTATTATTATTATTATATTATTATTATTATATTAAAAAATCCTGAGATTTCCATAGGGGGATTCAGGTGGGAAAATCTTAGTTTCATTGTACTACATTACTACATTATACTACATAACAAAGCCTCTCTTTTCAGCCATTTAGAATTGAAATGAATAAAGGAGAAGAAATTAACCAATTTAGACAAAAAAGTCAACCGAAATATAAATGTTGTCTGGGATGTTGGTTTTGATTAATGCCAAATCCACAATTTAAATTCTCATTTGTATTTAGGTATGAGATGGAATTAATCTATGATTTTAATTTGCAGAAACTAGTTAAGTAAAGAATATAAGATACATCTTTCATAAATACGATCCATACAAATTTCCATTGGTTTGAATAAGCAATATTTCTTCCCATTTGCTTAAAGGATTTAACATTCATTTTCCAAACAAAAAACATTCTGACACAGCATGTAACATTATAATAGCAAAGCCAATTTGACTCTTAGAAATATTTTTTAAAATTCCATTTTTTTTCAAAAGTTGTCATTTAAATTACATTTATCTTCTGTGGGATGCCACTCAAATTAAAGAACACACAGAGGTATCCAAGGAGAAACAGAAAGTTAATTTATTATTATTATTTCAAATCTCAAGATTTGGGTGTCCCTCCACCAGGATGCTCTGATGAGCGGAGACACAGACAGAAGCAAAGGATCTGATTGAATAGCCCTAATGGGCAAATTCCCCCCTCCCACCAACTGTCCACTGTTTGGCTCACATTCTCAATGTACCATAGAAACTGAAAACAAAACAATGAACACAATACACATTTCTATATTTCTTAGTTTGCTGAAGTAATAGCAAAGAAGCAATTAAAGATGTGCAGTCAAGCTAGACACTGTATTGTATAGCCAGACCACCATGACCGACAACAGCAAAGGTGCATCAACAAAATACGGGGTGGGGGGAGGGCTTCTTCAGGAGTTTCAGGTTTGGCAAACTTTAACTACTGAGCAATGACATAAGGAGGTGGCTACTTGGGGTTGAATTCCCATAAATCAGGTGATTTCTAGTAAATTGAAACTTAGGCCTGTCGGGCTGCTATGCCTGCCTTGAGTCTAATACAATTTCTATTTATTCTTCTAAAAAGTTTTCACAGGACCCCTCATCCCACTCAGCCTCATCCCAAACCTTAATTACACTGAGGAGTCTTCACTAGGACATCCCATTCATCTTCTAAAATATTATTTAATCTACTTTCCCTTAACCCTAGAGTACATTAAATATTTTAGAGAAAACAAGTTTCAATATTCAAAGTGACGAATCTTAAGTTTAGTGGAAAATAATAGCTGAAGACAAATTTTTACTTTCATGCAAAAAAAGTGTAAAATAAAGCAAAAATAAGGACAGTAAAGAAAAATTAAAAATTAAATGAAAGAAACCTGAGAAGAATAAAAAAGGTAAATGTTTTAACACAATATGCGAATGTAGCCAGGAAATCACAGGAAGACAAGAGTACCTGTATTGTTCACTAGTTGGTATATGCTGGGCACAAGGAGGGACTAAAAAATTTCCTAATCCTCGAGATACAGGAGTCCTCGAGAGCCTGCTGATTGGCTAACAGGCACCACAATGAAAACAGCCTCTGTGAACAACTATTGGCCACATGTTAAACAGATAGAGATGGTGATTGGATCTCAGCAATAAAAAAAAAAGTTTGAATTAAGTAACCTGCCTAAAAATGATTTAAGTAAAAAAAGCCTCAGTTATTCGAAACAGATCAGCAAACACAATAAGAAACTAAATTAATATTAAAACGAAAATGCAGTTCAGAAAAAACCTACCACAGTTAAACAGCAATCTAATAAAAATACAAGATTACATGCTAAATGCTAGATTTTAATAGTAAAATAAAAATGAAAACCTTAGACAAAAACTCTGAAAGAAAAAAAAAGCTGCAATAATGAAATACTCATATGCCTTCATAATTTCAACAAGTCACTGACCTCAAACACTTCCTACCTATGTAACCCCAGACAAGCAGTCCCTTAACCCTGCTTGCCTGACTTTCCTAATCTGTAAAATGAACAAGAAAAGGAAATGGCAAACCACTCCAATATATTTACCAAGAAAATCCAAATGGAGCCCCCCCCAAAAAAAAACCCCTTATTATTATTATTATTATTACTCAGCAAAGGGAACAGGAGCATTTAAACGGCAAAAAAAGGAACCACTACTACAAAAACCCAAAGAAGCACACTATTTAGATAAAATTAGTGTTGCCAAAAGATTCATGACATCAAGTAACACTGATATAAAGAAGATTAAATTCACCAAGTAATAACTTTTAATTTGGAGAAAGAAAAGTGTATTTGTACACCACCGAGTAAAAAGGCAAAAACCAGGTACATATAAAAACTATAGAAAAGTAAAACTCTACGCTGGACAATTTCCTTTTGACTACTGTTGACATCTGAACTATGTGGACAAGTAGAAAAGAATATGCTTTTTCAAAACAAAACTTGTACATTTAAGAAAAAAAAATTCCTACATTGGTCATGTTCTGAAATACATGTATCACTCTGTACTCTAAGTCCATCACCTCTCTTTCAAGAAATGAGTGCATGCAAGGGTGTGATGGTAAAAGTTGAATAACTGTCAGGGAAAACTATACACACAACTCAAATTTTTCAAATAATCTAGATTTTACTTAACTTTTTCTTTTCCTTTTTTTTTACTTTCTTAAGTCTCACCAATAAACAAAACAACAAATCAGCTCTAACTGTCCTTAATCAGGGAGGATCTAAGGAATGTAATGATCAATGAATTAATTTACAAGGTTTTTTTAAGTTTGTGAGGTAACTTCTTATGCTTTCCCTTTCTTCTTTTTCTGCTTTCTATAACTTTACTTGCTTTCCAGGGGCCTAGAAAAACCTTTTATTTACCAATTTTAACGAAAATGGTTTAGTATTCATGATAAATTTTGTACTAAAAATGTCATAATGGCATATAAAATAAACATATATAAAATGAGAATAAAAATTTTTTATTTTTTATATTCATTAATTGTTCACTTAAATTGGAATCTCCATATGGGCAAGGATTGTCATCTATTTACATTAGACTCTCACTAAACTCCTATATATATATTATATTTATTATATATATATATATATATATATATATATATATATATATATATATATATATATATATATATAATAGTACTCAAGAATAGTGAATAGGAATGCAAATCACTGATTTCAAATACAATATATTTTCAAAATAAATAATTAAAGATTAACATTGTTATTTAGTAATACTACACCATTTTAATTTTAACAGTACATTTCTCACCAGTTTCACATGCTTACTTGGGAAATAAAATGTTATTTGAAAAATTAATGAAATGTATCGAGGCTGGTGCCATTTGTACAAATTTGTATATATTTGTTTCAACTCTTATCAGAGTAATTTTTGAAATGTACATCTGAAAGGTTCTCACTTATTTTCTTTGCCAAATATCGTACATGATCCAAAAGAAAAAAAAACGAATGCTCTTTTATTATAGATTATGATGCATGAAATTCAAGAATGTCTTCTATTTCCTATGCACAGTCCCTTTTACCTAAAAAATAGGTGCCTTCACTGTAAAGTATATGCAAACCAGAAACAAAATTATGAAAAAAAATCTTGGAAAATAAAATGACCATTATTTTATTTCAGTCATCTTGCTGACATACACACATAGACACACATACACAACTGCTGGCTTGTGACCAGAAATTTAATGCATTTCATGTGGAGATAGGGTTTTTGAATGTTTCCAATTTATCTTCCCTGATTTCTGTATTGAAAAAAAACTTTCTACTTCTAAGACAAACAAAGTCAGCATTTGTTTTTTAGGGGTTGAGAAGTGTTATTTCTAGAACTACTGGAAAGCAAATATTTCATGAGGATCTTCAACTTTACAATTAGTTTCAAGACAGAAGTTACACTTGCTTCTAACTGAAACTAGCAACACCATCAACTTCTTGAAAAATGCTTACCCCAAATAATACATTGAATAGAATAATTATAACAATCTATATTTTAAAAATAAGATTCCCATTTTACAAAATGCAATATGTATTCAAATGCATTTTTGAGAAATGTTTCTATATAACCACAGCCTTATTTCCTTTTCCCCTCTGTAATTGTTCAAAGGGCATCATCCAAATTTTCATATAGAATCAGTTTTCTATAAACCAGCTTCTAGGTAATTTATTCTATTCCATTATTTCCTGAAGAGCTTTTGTATAGAGTTTAGTTTTTCTTTAATTTCTTGCAATAGTTTTTACTTTGATGTTTTACCTTCACAGTTTTTGGTCCAATCTCCCAACATCTCCACCCCACCAATATAATATTATAATTCAGTTTTGCTGGGTGGGTAGTTTTTGCTTGTAAGTCAAGCTATTTTTTTGGTGAGGTAATAGCCTGACATATGGTAATTTCTCTTATTCACAAGAACTTCTTCCCAGTCCCCATTCCCTCCTGTCCTATTTTCCTTACTTTCTCTCTTTTCTCTATTTCATTTTTCTTTCTTTTCTGTCATTAATCCCTTAAATTTTCTACCAAAATATTTTTTATCAAATACATGTTTGTGTATGTCTCTCCTCCCCTGCCTTCCCCCATTAAAAAGAAATAAATTTTGATCAATTAACAAGATCTACTGAAAATAAGAGATTAATAAAACTAACAGCAAAGATAAAAACCCTGAAGTAACAATAAAATTAGATTTGTAGAAAATAAAATATTGCTACCCTCAGAAAGAAAACTATTGGAATCTATCTTCACCCACAAAATGCTAGAAACCATATGACTACTTTAAAATACATCAGACAGCATGAGTCACCAGTTCACTAGAACAAAAATGGGAATAGAAGAGACCTGCACCATTTGGCAATTGGTTAATCAGTGGAAAACTTAAGTATATGTCTATAAATAAAGATGGAAATCTCACACTGTATACCAAGGAAAGTTCAAAATGATTTAGACATAAAGGATGACATCCTAAGAAATTTAGTGAAATATAGAAAGAACGATCTAACCAAAGAAGAGATGCAGATATTCAAAGAAAGTAAAATGGATCGTTTTGAAACATAAAATTAAAAAGTTTCTGCACAAGCCAAACGAATACGGCTAAATTAGATGAAAATTAGAAGACAAACAAGGAACTGGGAAAAGAAATCTTTGAGTTAATTTTCTCTGATGAAGTTCTCATTTGTTTTTCTTGCATTCTCAATTGTATGAGGAAGGAGAGAAGGCGAGAAGCAAAAAGAAAATCAGAACTAAAAATAAGATGAAACTAAAGTAAAATAAAAAGGGAAATGCATGATGATTCTCATCATACTTATCAATACACATGACCTAATAGCTAATCAGTTCAATTATACACTGTCTAGGGCAGCTGTGTGGCACAGTGGATAGAATGCCAGTCCCGCAGCCTGAGGAAACGAGTTCAAATTCAATCTCAGACACCTATTAGTTGTGGGACTCTGGGTAAGTCACTTTACCCTGTTTGCCTGAGTTCCTCCTCTATAAATAAGCTGAAAAAGGAAATGGCAAACCACTCCAGTTATTTTTACTAAGAAAAACCTCAAATGGGTCACAAAAAGTCGGACATGACTGAAAATGAGTGAACAACAATAAACGATTATTTCCCATTTTCCTATCACTATTCACCATTTGTAGCACTTAATCAAGCTTATTCCAACAGTTCATCTTCTATGCTATAATATTTTTATTTTGCTTTATTTGTATTTATTCTTGTGTGTGTGTGTGTGTGTGTGTGTGTGTGTGTGTTGTGTAGAGAGAGATGGGGGAGAGAAGAGAATGATGTAGTGGATAGAAAGCTTAGCCCCTCTGTGTTATGGGCAACTTTCTAAAACTAAAAATTGCAGAGAAAGTACTTTCCTCATCGATGAGATTATTATAACGATAAGGCCAAAAATTCAGTCTCTATACCCATTCTCTCAAAAAAATACCTTGTGTAGCATATATTCTGGATAAACTTTCCCATAGTGGTCTATTTATTAGCTGACACTCTTAGCAGTCATTTAATTAGCTTTGAGAAATTGCTATTTAGAAGACCAGCAAAAATACTTACTAGGAAGAAGCAATATAGTATAAGTATAGTATAAGTATCCAGACCAAGTATTAATCAATAAGTCTAAGGAGAAACTACACTGGGTTGGGAAGTTCAATCCAGGAGGGCAATGATGAGATTCTGCTCTTGATTAGATTACTTCATGTTTTCAGCCACTTCTGTGATTCCACTTCAAGGTAAGTAAGGTTGTAACGTTGTAAAAATAAACAATAAAAGACAAGTTCTATCATAAACAGCTGTGTGGAGTTTTCTTGGCATACATACAGTGTTTTGTCATTTTGGCATTTCCTTCCACAGCTCTTTTTACAAATGAGGAACCGAGGCAAACAAGGTTAACTGACTTGCCCAGAGTCACTGAGCTAGGATGTGTCTGAGGCTGGATTTGAATTCAGGTCTTCCTGATGCGAATCACAAAGTGCCATCTAGCTTTCACCTATGGTGATAGGATACAATCAAAACAAACATAAAGGAAAATAACAATATAAGCACACACACACATGAATGCATAGGATGTATGTATGAATGTCAATGTTGTTTGTCTTTCATTTTCAAAGAGGACCAATGATATCACAGGAGATGTCTTTACTCCATGCCTCACTCTCTCTTCCTAAATGATTGCAAGAGTCAGGACAACTGGCAATGGACCAGAATGCAGCAGGTGACCAATCTCCAAGTGTTCCACCTGCTTCATGGAGACTGAACAAATCATTCTCATCTGGGGTAAGTCTTTAAAATGCTTGTGTTAGAAAACTTCTAACTCACCTACAGATTTAAGATTTTTGAGAGTCCCTTAGACAGCAAGGAGATTAAATTAGTCAATACTTAAGGAAATTAATTCAGGCTCCTTGGAAGGTCAAATACTGATGCTGAAGCTTAAATACTTTGGCCGCATAATGAGAAGATGATAAGACAAGATGTATGAACAGTGTCATGGAAGCAATGAATAGGAGCTTGGAAGCTATCTGAAGATAGTAGAAGGGTATGGCATGCTATGGACCATGGGGCTATGAAGAGCCAGACACAGCTAAATGACTGAAGAACAACAACGATAACATATTTAATCCAGAAAAGTATTTCAGTATAGTGCTTTAAAAAAAAAGTTTTTGATGTATATGTAGAGCCTATATTAGATTGCACGCCACCTTAGGGAAGGAGTGTGGAGGGAGGGGAGAAAATTTAAAACTCAAAAGCCTATGGAAGTGAATGTTGACAACTAAAAGAATTAATTATTTTAAAAAAATTTGTGAATAATTTGTGGAGTTTTGGTCCTTAAAACTTCGAAAGAAGTCTCCTATGAATTCATCAGGACCATAAGTCCCCCAACCCCCTTTTGTTGGTTCTTTTACAGCTAATTTATTTTTTTTCTGAGATGAATTTATTTAGGGTCTTCTTTCTGGTTTTCTGACAGTTTTGGAATTTTATATTTTAGGAAGTATTCTCTACCTTGTATAACATGTTTGATTATTTTTATTTCTTCTGATTTTGCTGTGACGTCACCTTTCTTATTTGCAATTGTATTTTTGATTTTCTGCTGTCTTGTA
This sequence comes from Phascolarctos cinereus, assembly GCF_003287225.1. Lineage (NCBI taxonomy): Eukaryota > Metazoa > Chordata > Mammalia > Diprotodontia > Phascolarctidae > Phascolarctos > Phascolarctos cinereus. The sequence goes on along the minus strand of NW_027555689.1, from coordinate 5,664 downwards.
TTTAATCAGATTAGCTAAAGGTTTATAATTTATACTTTTTTAATCCTTTCCAAGAACCACCTTTCACCTTTATTTATTGTTTTCATCTTTTATTTCTCTTCCAATATTTAACATATATTTAAGACTTATTTTCAGTTTGTTTATTACATGACTTTCTAACTTTCAAAAACGCATATTCAGTTTATTAATCCTCTTGATTTTCTAGTTTGTTAAGACATGTAGGGAATATATTTGTTTTGGGTTTTTTTGCTCTAAAGCCTGCTTTATTAGTATCTTAGAAATTTAGGTATTTCATTTCATCATTAATATATCTTTTCACACAATTATTGTTTTTAGGAGTTGTTCATTGACCACCTCTCCATCAAGCTGCCAATCCTAAATATGGATTTCATTGGTAAATCTCTAGGTAGGTAGGACAAGTCTTTTGCTTGTATTCCCTGAATTAATGACTATTTTATTGAGTATTTTCCGGTATGAAATTTAACAAGAAGGTAAACTGAGACAAATTTCTGAGAAAGATAACAGTGCAGTAACAGGGTGCTGAACCTATCAATAAAGGATGGGTCAGTGGTACTACCTCTGGTGCAAAGACTCAGAATTGAACACATGGCTTATTTTTTATAAGCATAGAACAAAAGACAAAAATCATATCATTGATGATGTAATTGGCAACATAATGGGGTTGAGTGTTCATGACTGATTTCATTAAAGAAAGTGGCTACCTGGAAAGAAGACCATCTCTCTGTGTCTGTAAGGAGTTCAACACTTAAAATAATTTCGATAAATTTCCATAGGATTAGAATGCTTTATGAGAGTATTGTATTCTAAAGCCAAGCTCAGAGTTTCCTTCGGTTAACAGTGATTCTGAAAAAGCTTAAGCCTTTCGCTTCTAACTCTGAGAAAGACTGAACTTCCGAGCTTCCTCTTCACTTAGGCTTCTGTTTTTACATCAAATACTAATGAAATTGTTATTTAGTATTTAGTCACAACTAAATATAAAAATACAGGATAAAACTTACAGCATAAAACACTGAGGAAACATAGATTAATATCTGATTTTGACACTGTTTTTCCCTTTTTATTTTTGTTTGGAATATATTTGCTCCCAGTGGTGCTAAGAAATATGTACATTCTTTTCCATTTCCACTTAGAAGATACTCATAAGTCTTATAGCTCTAGTTTCTTTAGCAATTTATTCTAACAACACACCAAATGGGAAATAGGAAAAAGGATAAAAGAATTAGGGAGGGATAAGATGGAAGGTATGGAGTAGTTGGAAGCAAAACAAACACTTAAAGTGGAGATGGGAAAAAGGAGAAGGGGAAATATAAAGGAATACATGGATAGAAATAATTGATGAACTCACCCATAAAAAATAGGAAAAAACAGCTGAATAGATTAGAAACTAGAATCCAAAAAATATGTTTAGAAAATACATACCTCAAACAGAAAGTTACATAGAATTTAAAGAGAGAGCTGGAGAAGAATCTACTACACTTTAGCTAAAGTAAAAAACAAAAAAAAAGGCAGGGGTAGCGATTACGACCTCGGCAAAGTGAAAGCAAAATTAGATCTAATTTAAAGAGACAAATAGGGAAACTATCTTGTACTAAAAGGTATTATATGCAATGAGTTAATATCAATACTAAATCTATGTTCAATAAATAGCAGAAGCACCTAAACACTTAAAGGAAAAATTATAGAGTTACAGGAAGATAAAGATAATGAGACTATAATAGTAGGGGTCCTAAATTTACTCCTCTCATATTAACAATACTAATAAATAACAACACTAATCAACAAACAGTCAAAATTAAATCATAGAAAAAACAAATTCATTAAAAATAATTACAACAATAAAACATTATCAAAATTTGTGAAATACTGTCAAAATGGTTTTCAGGGAAAATTTATATCTCTAAGCATTTTCATCAATAAAATAGAGGGAAAGCATATCTACAAACTGGGCAAGCAATTAAAACACTAAAAAGACTAACAAATAAAGATATAAGCACCAAAACAAATCTGAAAAATAAAAAAAGAGAATAAAAAATTGAAAGCAAAAACCCAAAGGAATTTAATAAATAAAAGTAAGAATTTTTTTTGCTAAAGCAACAATAACAATAAAATAGTTAAGACATTAACTAATCTAATTTTAAAACAATAGAAGAAAACCAAATTTACTTTTTTTCATTTATGTCCAACTCTTCATGACCTCATTTGGAGTTTTTTTGGCAAAGATATTAAATGTTTGCCATTTCCTTCTCCAGCTTATTTTACAAATAAGGAAACTGTAAACTAGTTAAGTGTCTGTGGCTGGATTTGAACTCGGCAAAATAAGTCTTCCTGACTTCAGGCCCAGAAGAAAGGTACGTTAGCAGTATAAAAATGAATATGTGAATTCAAAACCAAATAAACATGAAATAAAAGAAATTTTAAGGAGCTATTTTGCTTTTTTACACACCAACAAAAAATGAAAATCTAAATGAAATGGAAGAATTCTTTACTCACCAAACTCTAAATTGCCTAGATAAATAAAACAGGAAAGAGAATACTTAAATAACTGAATCTTAGAAAAAAGAAACTTATGCCAGAATTTAAAGAAAATACTGGCATGGAAACTACAGAAACATATCACTAAAATTACATGACCACACAGGATTAATATACCACGAATGCAAGACTTAATGTAGAGTTCAATATCAAAAACAAAACAAAACATATAAATGTAAATGATACTGGTAACAAAATTAACAAAAATTATATGATTATGTTAATAGATACAAAAAAGCTATTAATAAATCTAACATCCACTGTTATAAGATTTTGAGTTCCAAATTTTTTTTTCCCCTTCCCTCTCTGCCCCCTCCCCAAGAGGGCAAGCAATCCTCTACAGGTTATATAATCATATTAAATATATTTCCACATTCGTCATGTTGTGAAATAAGAATTATAACAAAAGTGAAAAACCATGAGAAAGAAAAAAATATGCTTCCATCTGCATTCAGACACCACAGTTCTTTCTATGGATAGTATTTTCTATCATGGGACCTTTGGAGTTGAATTGTCTCAGATCCTTGCATTGCTGAGAAAATCTAAGTCTATCAAAGTTAGTCATCGCATCATATGACTGTTACGCGTATGACGTTCTCCTGGTTCTGCTCACTTTGCATCAGTTCGTGCAAGTCTCTCTAGATTAGAAAGACAACCTGGGTGTGACTCTGTTATAATCTCAAGAGAAAAATGGAATGGGTGGTGAAGAAGAATGCAATATGAGAAGAGTGAAGAGAAAGTAGGGGAAATTATTTCACAACCCTTTATACAACAAGGACTCTGCAGAGGGAAGGAGAGGATGACACTTGAACCTCAATGCTTAAAGGAGGAAATACATATACACACAGATGGGCTGTCTTACCCAGTAAGGAAATATAAGGAAAAAAGCTAAGGGAAAATGAAGAGGAGGGATAGGATGTAAATTACATAAGAAAGACAGTAATCAGAAGCAAAACAAACATAAAAGGAAGCAGAGAAAATTATTTTAAAAGAGGCAGAAAAAGTTTTTGACAAAATATAATAACCATTCCTGCTAAAATACTAGAAAACTTTGGAATAAAAAATTCCTTAAAATGATAAGTAATATCTATCTAAAACTAAAAACAAGCATTATTTGTAAAGGGTAAAGCAAAGGATGTTCGTTATTGCTATTACTATTTAAGACTAGTAACAATGCTAGATATGGCAATAAAACAAGAAAAAGAAATTGAGAGAATAAGCACAGGCAAAGAAGAAACAAAAATGACACTTTTTGTAAATAATACAATGATTTGAAGAACAATGGATAGTCAACTAAAAAAATCAATACAATTACAACTTCAGCAAAATTTCAGGTTTTTGTTTTAAAATAAACCCACATAGATTATGAACATTTTGTATATTAAGAAAAAACCTATGAAAAGAAATATAAGATATGAATATAAATCACATACAGAGAGATTTATAAAAATTTATAAAATACAATGTAAAATACTTAGACATCTAATTGCCAAGAAGACAGATACAGAAACTAGATAAGCAGAATTACAAAATATTCTCCATATTAATAAAGGCAGTTCTAAATAACTGGAAGTATGTTAATTGCCCATGAGTAGCTGAGTCAATGTGATAAAAGTGACAATAATACCTAAATTAATTTACTTATTTAGTCTCATATCATCAAACTTTCAAAGAGTTCCTTTATAGAGCCTGAAAAAAAAATCATAAAAACTTCAACTACAGGAATGAGTGGGATTAGAGACCACTTACCCAAATAAAAACTCAGAGGTGTCTCCAGGTAGAAAACGGAAGGTTTTATTCTAGCAAGTCTCGCACAAGAGTTGGCATCTCCTACCCAGGGCAGACTGGAGTAGTGAGGCAAAGCACAAACAACACCAAGCAGTATATATAGTCTTAGACAAACCACTACAAAAAGTCCCCCTTCCCACCTGTTTGTCTCAATCTCTTTATCCTCCTTGGCTGAGGCAAGAGACCTCACAGTCTATATTTAGAACCCAAGAGATACATTTTACTCAAAACTTGCTTGAGAGTAGAAGATTACCTTATTTGGTAAAGTTAAGGCACAAAACAAAAGGGGGAGGGTTACAAAACAAGGGGGGTGGGCAGCTGGTGCACAACCCTCTTCCCCAAAAGTGAAAGTGAAACTTAGGCCCAGCTCATGCTGAAGCCTTACTACAATTTTGGAGCATAGCTTACATCTTACATGAGAAACTTTCACTTGTCCCATACAGTTCCCCCCTCTCATTTCATAGTTGAAAGTTTCTCCCACCAAAACTGGTAAGTTTCTTCAGTTTCCCTATTTGCTATTTCATCAAAATCGGGCTCTCCTTCTTCCTGATTGACTATCACCCACTCTTGATTCCTTAGCATGATTACTCTGACTCACTGACAGGTTCTTTTGATGTAATCATTCTAGAGATGGTCTTTTGTACAGGAGTAGTAATTAATAGCACCATGCAAGGGACACACAGGGGGAGTAGTATGACTCCACTTACTGCTATCAACAAAAACCATACTTGCTTCCACCAAGATCCCTAAACCAGGACCACCAGGAGTATTAAATGAAGAGGGCCAGGTCTGATCTGGAACATGGGCAATCTTTTGAATTTCCTTATTAATATCTCTATGGTTTATTCCACATCATCTATTTTCCTACAACAAGTGGACAGGTTCAGCTTCCCGCAGACACCTCCTTCCCAGCTAAGAGATAATCCAAGACTAAACTGTGTTGTAAGATAGCTTCCAGGCTTTGGTCTACAAAAACAGACAAGAAGTCAGTAGCCATACCAGTTTGAGTAGTAATAATTTCCACCACCACTTGGAGTCTAATTATTCTGTTAAGCATATATATATATATATATATAATATATATATATATATATATATATATATATATATACACACATTGGGGTCCTGTGACGTATCATATGAGAGGATAAAACATCCTTAATTTTGTTTAAATTCAGACAACAGTCGGAGTTCTCCAATCATACAGTATCTGTTCCACATCATAGCCAGACTCAGAAATAGTCAGGTGGGAAACATTCCTTTCCAAAGGAAAAAATGGGGAAACTGAGCCAGGAGGATCCCATCCTAGATTAAGGCTAAGAT
>NW_027555688.1:0-31476 GCF_003287225.1 Phascolarctos cinereus | reverse complement strand
ACTGAAGATAACATTGAAGGTGCAGAAATTGAGTAATGCAGTTACAACAATGTCAAAATACTCATTGTTTCTGGCTCTACTCTGGTCTTCTGAAATCAAGCTCAGCACCCTAGTCAAGCATATCTTTTTTCCCATTCTATAACCAAATTTTTGAGTGAAGGTATTAAAAATGACAACAATAAGGGGCAGCTAGGTGGCATAGTGGATAGAGCACTGGCCCTGAAGTCAGGAGGACCTGAGCTCAAATCCAGCCTCAGACCAAACACTTGGCACTTACTAGCTGTGTGACCCTGGGCAAGTCACTTAACCCCAATTGCCTTAAAAATAATAAAAACGACAGCAATAACTTGCTTTTACTTTCTTATTTCAAACTTGCTTCTCAATTTCTTAAAGTCTGCCTAGTCACACTAATAGCTGCATCTCCTAACTTTGCACTTTTATCTGTATTTTCACTTGTTTTGCAGTCCATGGAATGGGTCACTTAGGTTAAAGCAGATCAATTGAAATTTTTTTGTTTTTTTGGCAATTGGGGTTAAGTGACTTGCCCAGGGTCACATAGCTAGTAAGTGTCAAGGGTTTGATCTGAGGCCATATTTTAACTCAGGTCCTCCTGACCGCAGGGCCAGTGCTCAATCCACTGTGCCAACTAGCTGCCTGTTTATCATACTTTCAACTCAACTTTGGATTCTCAACACCTTCAGCTCATTCACCCCTGCCCCCTCCTCTGATTGAAGGGCTCGCTGAGCGATAGAACACTAAACTCCTCCCAAAGCTTTCTTTTAAAGAGGGCTGGAATATGGACTTTCTAGCTAACTCTCCACTTTTCATCTACACCTCTGCTTGGTTTGAACATCATGGAATATGATGCCTTTGAAGGGGGATACTTAGTAACCCTAACTAGGTACTAGTGAGATTTTACCAGTAATATGGCATAATGGGTACAAAGATGGTGTTGGGTCTAAGTTGGCCAGAATAAAGGGAGAAAGACAAAAGGATCAAATCAAGTAAATAAATTACTAAACAGGTGATTATCATGATAAAAGAAGATTTGGAAATATGATCAGATTAAATTTTATGACTTGCCATAATAAGCATTCTGTATTTCACCACATAATTATCACTACCACATAATTTTCGCACCCTGTTTTTTCAGTCCAAAAATTGGTTTATAATCTTTCATCAAGTAATCATCACATGGCATAATTCTGTTTGTCATGCCACTTAAAAAGTAAACAGAGCAGCAATGTATTTACCAGTGGCATATGGATACACATTTATCTCTCACACATTGCAAGCCCCAAGCCTAGAATTATCAATACACGCACACACACACACAGACACAGACACACAGACACACACACACATACACACACACACATTGTCAGTATGTTTTGGAAAGCTGACTTGCATGGTTTGTTTAGAGCACTACAATACTAATGGTATTGTCACTCAACCCAATGAAGAACCATAGTGCTAGTTACATTGTACAATTAATCTGCCAGCAATACATTAACGTGTGAAGCATTTCTTTCTGATTATGAGTATATATAAAAACTATTCTGCAGGGTTCAAGCTGAAAGTGATTGTGTTCTCTGAACAGCATGGAAATAAAACCGTAGAAAGACAGCTTTCAGAGAGTGAAAAGTTGGTGTGTGACTGGTGGAAACTAAAAAACAAGTAATACTATCATAATTTTTTTTAAAGCTTCACATTATGGTCATACCTCACTTTTTGTAAAAAAAAATAGTTGGCATAAAATCTGCAATGATTATGCAGTGATGATTATACTTTTTTTCATAGTGTTCTTTATAGGTATCTTTTAAGATAGATTGAATGGAAATGCTTTGAATAACTGGATTAGGCCTTAGAAACCTTTGGTAATTAAGGGTTTTTGCTATCATGGTGTTGGTAATAATAGGAATTAGCCAGAAAGATAAACCCATACCACCTTGCTACTCATAGAAAGCACCTAGATGTTCAATTCAATTGGATAGGGAAGATATAAAGTTTGGATAAGAGAGTCCTCCCCTAAGTATGCTGTAGTAAAAAATAAATGAATCAATCAATCAATCAATCAATCCATAAAGTATGTACTTGGAGTCAAAAGACACAGCAGAACTGAGTTTGAATTCCAAACTTGTCTTTGATATGTAGTTATGCCACTTAATTCCCTTTGTTTCAGTTCATCCTCTGCAAAATAAAGCAGGCAAATTAGATGACCTTTAAGGTCTCTTGAAGCTCTAACATCCTGCGATTTTGTGATTTCAGGAGTGTATTAGGGCATGTATTAGGGCACTAAGGCACAAGCACAGGTAACAGTCATACATAATTGAAGAGATTGTCATAACAAAAAGAATTAGAGAAAGCTTCATGGAGAAGGTAGTTAGACTTGGCCTCTAAAGGATGGGAATGAATTCAACAGTTATAAAGAGAGAAGGATGACCTTTCAGATAAAAAGAAACAGCTTTAGTGAAAGCTTAGTGTCCAGAAAGTATTTGGTGCATAAAAAAGAACAAAAAGTAGTCCAGTTTCACTGAAGCAGAGAATATGTGGAGAAAAACATGAGATAGAGCTAGATAGATAGCAGGTTGCCATGTTGTGAAGAGCCCTGATTGTTGAGCAAACAAACAAACAAAAACCTTTAAGTTTAATTAGTTATCAGTTTTTCTCTTTCCACCCACCTTCCCAAGTATTCTCTTCTCCATGTTAAACTTCCTTCAACTAGTCTGTGTGTGGCATATTTTGATGTCATTTAAATTAGATTTTTAATATTGTAGACAGGACAAACTGTGTCACTCACCAAAATATAAATTAAGAAGGAAGAACAAAGTAAATAAAAAAAGATGATAATCACGATTTACAATATTTAGGGATAAGGGTTATGGGAAAAAAAAGGACAATGTGGCAAAGATCATTGTAATGTATGATGCCTTTCCCAAGGATCCAGAGTAGAAAGCATGATAGCAATAAAGGGCTCACTGAATGAAAAAGCTCACATATACAAAAAAAGTCTTATTTGTTTTGCCTTATGTTTTTCTCTTCTTTATGCAAGTAAAACATCACTATTAAATGTAGCTATGAATGAGGATAAGTTCTCTAAAGTTTTAGTGATTCCCGATGAATCGGGATTCACAAGACTGAAGATCAATGAAATCACATGAGCGAATAAATGAATGGATGGATCGATGAGTGGATGAAAGAAATTACATTTATTAAGCACTTAGTTTGTGCCAGGCACTCTGATAAACACTAGAGATAGACAAATAGGAGAGAAAACCCTTGCCTTCATGGAAATGAAAAAGAGAATAATAATGGAAGAACACACATATAAGGGAGTGGTGGTTAGGTAAGATTCCCTTTGCACTTTGAAGTCCAAGGGATGGTGAATGAAGGCATAGGGTAATAGATTGCCCTGTCATAAAGAGCACCAGAAAGCAGCAACAAGATGGATCTGGGAAGGATAGTTGTGGAGATCTTCTACCAGAAGAAATTCAGGGCAACAGAGATAAAGCTGAATATCTAGTTGCAGACAGGAAGAATTGTATGAAGATAGCCAGAAAACAGCACCATCGTGGGTATCGGTCAGACTAGTGATGGAGAGCTTTTAATAGTGTAAAGAAATTATCCAGATGATACATCTAGCTTAAAAATAAGGTAATATATTACGTGAACTATAATTACTTAAAAGTAATAGGATAATCATATTCTACCTAAAAATCACTTTTTCCTCCTTAAGTGAATATTAGCTTTTCAAGTTATTTTTCTATTCAAATTCTCTTGTGAATTTAATAGGAATAACTCTTTTAGAGATTAAGATAAGTAAAATACTCTGATTCAAGCAACTCTTTCTGCACATTTTCCCTCCTTTTTGTAAGTCCCCCGCCACTCCTAAGAAATATGCATGACAAATTTCAGGTAGAAGAAAAGAAAAAAAATGCCTTACAAAAAGAGATGTGTTTATTTTAGATTTACATTTTCCCTTTACCTTTGTAGTAGTTGACTGCAATTTAAAACTGAAATAAATACTTATAAATCCAAAACATATTTCAGGAAGTGTTCTGAAAAGCAAAGTGTTCTTCTTTGCAATGTCAGGGAATAGCTGAACAAGTTGTACAGGATTGTGATGGAATCCTATTGTGCTTTAAGAAATGATGAGCAGGACACTGTCAGAAAAACATGGAAAGACATACTTAAAATGATGCAAAGTGAAATGTGTATAATCAGAACACTGTACACACTAAGAGTAATATTGTATGATGATCTACTATGAATAACTTAGCTATTTTCAGCAATACAATGACCTAAGACAATTCCTTAGGACTTATGATGATAGATGCTGTCCATCTCCAGAGAAAGAATGCAGATCACTTTGTATTTGTTTTCTTTATTTTTCTTTTTTTTAATCTGTGTTTTCTTTCACAGAATGACTTACATGGGAATATGTTTTGCATGACTACAGATGTATAACCTATGTCAAATTGCATGCGGGGGTGAAGGGCAGTAAAGAGAGAATTTGGAACCCAAGATTTGAGAAAAAAAAAGTCTTACAATTGTTTTTACATGTAGTTGGGAAAAAATAAAATATTACAAAAATTTAAAAAAAAAACAACAGAAAGAGATAGAGCTACCATAAACATGCAGTCTGAGATTTGTTTTTTTGTTAGTTGAGAAATGCTATCTGACAAAGTCTGTGCACACTTCATGGAATTAAAAAAAACTCCTGGGATAGAGAGCAGAAATAATCGTTTGTATTCATATGATACCATTCTCGAAGAAGCTCAAAGCATTTTGCAGACATAATTTCATTATTTCTTACACCAAACCTCAGAGGTAACCAAATAATAATATAATTCCTGTTCTTACTTTAATATTTCAAAAAAAACCTCACAAGCCCTCCACCAACAGAGATCACCACCCCTCCCACCCAAAAATCCTTAGTTAGTAGTATTCAGAAGTTTTCATGGGGTGGGGCAGAGGAATAGTTTATTAGCTAGTGATGAGCTTCTCTAGTATTAGGTCAGCAGCTAAGATGACAAGTGCTCAATCTAGCACCAGACTCACACTGAAAGCCATTCCAGCCTCGTAGCATATCAGAGAATTTGACCTCCAATGGAATACTTTTTTAGGACCTCATATTACTTCCACATCATGGTGAGAAAACAGAGTCAGACATTTCTGTAGCATAATTAGTCCTACAGTATGGAGAAACTAAGATTCAAAGAGATTAGAAGGCATTCAGTGGGACGCTGTGTAGGTTTTGTGATTTTATGTCTCTATGGATTTGTGATTCCATTAATCAGTCAGTCAATAAGCAATTATTAGACACCTACCATGTGTAGGCACTGAGCTAAACACTGAGAATACAAATGCAAATAAAAACACAGCTTCTGACCTCAGGGAGCTTGCAATTTAATGGGTGAAGACAACACACAAAAGGAATATGAAAAAGTTGAGAGGAAGGTAGGTAGCACCTACTATGAGTCAGGTGATATGCTATAAACTACAAATATTATCTTGTTTTTTTCCTCACAACAACTTTGCAAGGTAGGTGCTGCTATTATTCCCATTTTACAATTGAGGAAACTGAGGGAAAGAGATTAATTGACTTGCCCAGTGTCATACAGCTACTAAATCTCTGAGGCTAGATTTTGGGTACTTCTGATTCCAGGCACAGCACTCCAACCACTACACCAGCTAGCTCATGGAAGAGTTGGGAGGTGGGGAGAGTACCTGGGTGGGTGGGGCATGATGGAGAAATGCAAAGAGGTCCACAAGCAGTGTAGCTGATGGCAAATGGGAATATGACTATGCTGAGCCCTCTCCTTAAATAGAGGCCAAGAAGCCCATGGCCCTGCCCTCTAGTCAGGGCCAATCAGACGGGCAGAATACTGATGCAACGTAAGTATCAAAGCAATTCAATCTAGTGGGATAATGAGACTTCCCAATGATGAATTTCCTGGAGAAGTAAGAGAGGCATCCATTTAAGAAATTTTGTTGTGGAAATTCCATCTACCAAAGCAAATTGGCAATATTTTTAAACTTTCTGGATTTAGAGATTTATCTGGAACACATAGAAGTGAATGAATTTGCCTGGGACCCATAGCTAGTATGCCATAGATAATATTTGAGCCCAGATTTTTTTCACTCCAAAGTGGACCTTCTAACCAGTAGACTATTATACCGCATAGTTTAGTGACAGAGCAATAAATAAGATTTAAATTATGCAAATGTGAATTCCTTACATGTTCTCTGTCCATTAACCTACTTGTTTTCAACTTTTTCTATGTGGTATGAAATTGACGAAATTTAGTTCCTAAAAGGCAATGAAAACAACTTATACTCTTTTTTAACAAAACAAAATTTATATACAATACTAATTATCACAACATAAAAGTAATCTTTTAAACTTTAGGCTTCATGGCACATTTCTGGTAACTCACTGCCCTCCCCACTTCTCATCCCTATCACCCAATTCCCAGGACCAGAATCAGCAACTTTTGGGTCAAGGTAGCTACAGAGCTGCAATATCTCCTTGGTTTCTCTCTCGGTAAGTAGAAAGGATAGGATCTGTGATTTCTATTTTTTAAATATCTTATTTGTTTATTTATTCATTCATTCATTCATTCATTCATTCATTCATTCATTTATTTGCTTGCTTATTTATTTATTTATTCATTTATTTACTTATTTATTTATTTGTTTATTTAAGTTTTCAACATTCCCTTCCACAAGTTTTTGAGTTCCAAATTTTTGCCCCACATCCCCCCTCTCCCCACCCCAAGATGTCATGAGTTCTGAATATCCCTTCCCCTAGTCTGTCCTCTCTTCTATCTCTCTCCCTTTTTCTTATCCCCTTCTATTTTCCTGTAGGGTAGGATAGACTTCTGTATGCCATTTCCTGTATTTCTTTTCCCAGTAGCATGTGAAAACATTTTTTTTAAACATGTTTTTAAAACTTTAGGTTTCAAATTTTCTCTCTTCCCCTCCCCACCCACCCTCATTGAAAAGGCAAGCAACTTAATATAGGTTGTACATGTGCAGTTATGCAAAATGCTTCCATAGTAGACATGTTGTGAAAAACTAACTCTATTTCCCTTAATCCTATCCTGTCCTCCCATTTCTTCTATTCTTTCCTTTGACCCTGTTCCTCCTCAAAAGTATTTCCTTCTGATTACTCCCTTTCCCAATCTGCCCTCCTCTCTATCATCCCCCTGCTCTCTTGTCCCCTTCTCCCCCTATTTTCCTGTAGGGTAAGACAGATTTCCGTACCCAACTGAATGTGTATGTTATTCCCTCCTTAAGCCAAATCCTATGAGAATAAGATTCACTCATTCCCTCTCACCTTCCCCAATTTCCCCTCCACTGTAAGAGACTTTTCTTTACTGTTTTTTTGTGAGATAATTTACCCCATTATACCTCTCCCTTTCTTCTTCTCTGAGTATAATCCTCTCTCATCCCTTAATTTTATTCCCCAGATATGACCCCTTAATCTTCAGCTCACCCTGTGCCCTCTATCTATCTATCTACATATACATACATATAATTTTTTTCCTCTAACTACCCTAATACTGACAAAGGTCTCATGAGTTATAAATATCATCTTTCCATGCAGGAATGTAAACAGTTCAATCTTAATAAGTCTCTTATGATTTCTCTTTCCTGTTTACCTCTTCATGTTCCACTTGAGTCCTGTATTTGAAAGTCAAATTTTCTATTCAGCTCTGGTCTTTTCATCAAGAATGCTTGAAAGTCCTCTATTTCAGTGAATGACCATTTTTTCTTCTGAAGGATTGCTGGGTAGGTGATTCTTGGTTGTAATCCTATCTCCTTTGCCCTCCAGAATATTATATTCCATGCCCTGTGGTCCTTTAATGTAGAAGCTGCTAAATCTTGTGTTATCCTGATTGTGTTTCCACAGTACTTGAATTGTTTCCTTCTGGCAGCTTGTAATATTTTCTCCTTGACCTGGGAACTCTGGAATTTGGCTATAATATTCCTAGGAGTTTTCCTTTGGGGATCTCTTTCAGGAGGAGATCTGTGGATTCTTTCAATTTCTATTTTGCCCTCTGGTTCTAATATATCAGGGCAGTTTTCCTTGATAATTTCTTGAAAGATGATGTCTAGGCTCTTTTTTTTGATCATGGCTTTCAGATAGTCCAATAATTTTTAAATTCTCTCTCCTGGATCTATTTTCCAGGTCAGTTGTTTTTCCAATGAGATATTTCACATTGTTTTCTAATTTTTCATTCTTTGGATTTGTTCTACTGTGTTGTAATTTCTCATAAAGTCACTATCTTCCAATTGCTCTATTCTAATTTTTAAGGAAGTATTTTCTTCAGTAAGCTTTTGGACTTCCTTTTCCATTTGGCCAATTTTTCTTTTTAGGGCATTCTTCTCCTCATTGGCTTTTTGGACCTCTTTTGCCATTTGGGTTAGGCTATTTTTTAAGGTGTTATTTTCTTCAGTTTTTTTGGGTCTCCTTTAGCAAGCTGTTGACTTGTTTTTGTGATTTTCTTGCATCACTCTCAGTTTTTCTCTACTTCCCTTACTTGCTTCTCAAATCCCTTTTGAGCTCTTCCAAGGCCTGGGACTGATTCATATTTTTCTTGGAGGCTTTGGATGTAGGAGCTTTGACTTTGTTGTCTTCTTCTGGTTGTATATTTTGATCTTCTTTTCACCAAAGTAAGTAATATAGTCTGACTCTTTTTGCGCTTGCTCATGATCCCAGCAATTACTTGAGTTTTAAACTCTTTGTTAAGTAGAATCTGCTTCCAATGTGGAGAATGTACTGTCCCAAGCTTTGGGGGGTTTGTATAGCTGTTTTCAGAGATACTTGTAGGGACCTGTAAATTTTCAGTTCTTCCAAGGTGGTATGATAAGGGGCGAGGTGTTTACTCCTTTCCTGGCCTGTGACTACAAGTATTCCTTTCTGTCCTTTAACTGTGAGGAGGGGTTCCTCTCCACAGCCACTACAAGCTCCACCAAGCCAGCGCTCCTCCTCACCCCAGCACCGTGGCCCAGAGCTGTGACCCATATCCAAATACCAGAAAGCAAGAGATCCCTGCCTCAGCACTAGCAAAGAGATCCCTGCAATCCCTCTCTGATCAGCCACTGGATTGCCCCTCAGTCTGTGGGCTGGAAGCTCGGGGAAGCAGCTGCCCCACCTGGAACATGCTCTTGGGGAATGGAGCTGAAACCCCACCTTCCTTTCTGAGCGCTGCAGAAACAGACTTTTCCCACTGACCTTCTAAGTTGTCTTTGGCATTGGTGGATTGAGCAGCCTGGAAACCTCCAAACCTGCCCAAGATTCAGTCCTCTGAGGCCTGCACCAGGCTCGCTGCAGCCTGTGCACCCATGCCGCGCTGTGCTGCGCTCCCAACCCGGCATGATACACCTTTGTGATTAATCATCCAGGTTATCTTGGGTTGGAAATTTGCTTCACTATGTCTTTTTGTCGGTTCTGCTGTTTCAGAATTTTTTTAGAACCATTTTTTTTATGAGTATTTGGTGGGGTTTGGAGAAGAGTGCAAGCAAGTCAGTACTTTCACTCTGCCATCTTGGCTCCACCCCCCCTGTAATTTCTTTAGTACAGGGAATTCCTGTACTGTACTATTCCTGCACTTTTCCCTCTGCTAATATATGTCAGAGGAAAGACTTTCACTCAGTTCTTGGATCCAAGTTCATCTCTGTAGCTACTATACCACACTACTGGTACGTTTCCTCTAGTACAATGGTTAGGGTCACTGCTGCTTCCTCGTCCCTCCTCCCCATACAAATATTTTTAGGAATTTGAGGAGCTTGACTTATCCAACTAATCTAAAGAGGTCAGAGCCATCAAAAAGTCTGCCTCATTGACACACAAATTTCTTATTTTCTTATGGATGTTTAGGAATAGGTAGTGTTTAGATATGAGTGTAGCTGATGTATAACTTTACTATAGTTTCACATATGAAGCCCTTCAGCAAATCACCCTGTCCATTGATCTGTTAATGAAACATTTATTAAATGGCATGAAGTATTGACTGTAATTATTTCCTCATCAAGGAGAATACCCTACTTTACTTCATTCTGCAATTTCTCCATTTTTCCACATATTGTTTATGTCCACAAGTCATAAAGCACTATAGCCTTGGAAGTATTGAAACTCAACCCACTCAAAAGGCAATAAAGTCACATGTGTTATTTCTAGATTAAATAGATCTGGCTCCAAATCTGGTTCTTTCTACCTTATTGTACTTCCTAATTTTTTTGTAGAACATTGGTTGGACAAATTTTGGTTTAAGACTGAAGTAAGGAAACTAGTACACAAGCCCATGCTCCCGTTAATTCCTACATCCCAAATATTATTTAAAATGAGCATTTGGCCCAGGTAGTATTATGAACAACTTGCTAATTAGAAAGAAGCTTGAGATTAATTTTAATTGCAAGAAAGAAAATCTGAACAAGTTATTTCCTTTGTTGTCAGGATTTGGAAAAGAAATAGAGCTCTTTTCTGTGTTACTCTACAAGAGAAAAAAATTCATTCTAACACTTCAGTGAATTGATGGCATGTACTAATGAATGAAATGCATGTTTCTCTTAAATAGATATACAGAACTGAGTAGAAGGAGAAGGTAGCCTGACCTGCCTCTTGGAAATTGCAAAGTCATTTTTAATAACCCCCTACCTCGTCCTATAAGAAAGACCCATATTTTTAATAACAATAATCTTTCTATATTTTTGTGTGTCATGAAACATAAAAGTCTCTGACTGAGGTAGAAAATCACCCAAGTGGTAATGGAATTGTATGTGGTGAGTCAAAATATACTGCCTCATGTGGCAATTAAAAAAAATGACATTTGAAAGCTGTTAAGAATGCTATCAAATTAATGTACAATTGAAAAAGAAAATGGGCTGGTTTCATGATGAAAGTGAGGAGAGTTCATATGCTCCAATGTTATCCTCAAAATATCAAAAGAGTTTGAATAATGGCCCCAGCATTCCAGAGGACCTCTTCTAGCAAAATTATGGGAGAGTTTCAACAGGAGTTCTCAAGGATGGAAAGGAATGGGTAGATTGCTATCTGCTTAATTGAAGGGAATGCCCACATTGTGGATATCACAGATCCATTTGAATATTTGAGTGTTTGAATATACTACTCTTTTAAGATTTACATATGAAACAGTCACTTCTTATTTCTGATTTACAGGTAAAGAGCAAGAGAGCAAGAAAATGATTAACTTAGCTTCCAGATTTAATTAATTAATGCTGGTAAAGTATTTCAAAAATGAAATGGGCTGCATAATTGATAAGTTACTGGATTCTATTTTTTTGATGCAAAGCACAGAGTACATTCATCCTATACAGCAGACACAGGGCCTACTTGCATTGTTGTATGACCAACAGACTTTTAATCTAATTTCTGAATTGCCCACTGAATCACTCCAGTTATATTTATCCAGCTGGGTCCCACATACTGCAATTCATGTTCCAGAGAAGGATGAAACTAACTGTACACATCAAGCCCTACAAATTCTTAGGGTACCAGGCCATTGTTTTGAGTTTTCTTGAGAGGCTATCCATTATTATTTTTTGTCTCCTAAATCTTTCCTTCCCTTGCTAAAATGTACAAAAAGAAAACTAGCACTGTTTCATAAGTTAAACTACATGTTGTCTGAAATTGAAATTCTCTATTGTCTTTGGGTTTACTTCAAATCTGAGAAACAGTCAAAAAGAACTTGAAATGCCTAGTAGAAATTAGCCCTAATATGTCAATTTTAAATACCATGAGCTAATTCTTTTAAAATTATGGGAAAAAATCAGTTTAGAGGAACTGGCTCTCTCTATACTCAGAAGTGCCATGATGACAGAACCAAGCCACAGACCAATTTCCCATAGTGTCTCTCCCCTGTACCTGTGTCCATCATTTTAGTGACCATGATTTTGCAAGGAATGCTCCACTCTCTCCTGGTACAATGTTTGCCAGCAATTTTGGTTGGATTTTAAGAGGGAAAGCTTCCCAATATATAGACCTAGTTCCATTCAAATTAGCAAATCCAGAAGTATTTATCAATTGCTTCTTATGTTTCAGTTACTATGTTAAGCAATAGGAATACAAAGGCAAAACTTCAAAGAAGTTACATTCTAACATACAACTACATGTAAATAACTAGGTACATGCAAGATACATACAGAGTAGGTAGAAGATAAGCTAAGAGTGAGAAAGCACTTACAACTGGGAGAACAAGAAAGTTTCTTGTAAAATGTGGGATTTGAGCTAAATATTGATTAGGGGAACTAAAAGATAGGGTCAAGGAGTGAGCATTTGAGACATGGGGATAGTTAATACAATTATGTAGAGTCAGGAGATGGAGGAGCCAGTACCATTGGACTGCCAAGTATATGGAGGTCAGTAAAGTGCAAAAAAAGATTGGAAAGGTATTAAGGGGCCAAGTTCTGAAGAACTTTAAAGACCTAACAAAGGGCATTCCCTTTGATACTGGAAGTAACAGGATACCACTAGAGTTAACTGAGTAAAGGGTGATATATACAGTATCAGCATATTTTTCCATCAATGAATAGGCAATGGATGATACCTGTTGGAATAAAGGAATCTGGGATTAGATATGGGTGTGGTTGATGTAATTTTTAATCCATTTTAGAGGGAGCCTCAGAGCTAAGTAACCTTGGAGTCCATCCATGTAAGAAACATTTAAGTACCTACTGTGTTGGGCACTGTGCCAACCTCTGGTGATATATCAAAGATTAAATGGTCCTAACCCTTAAGGAGTTTACATCTCAGCTATCTTTCTTCCATGCAAGATCCAATAGTAATGTTATTATCTTGGTCACAAAATAGCAAAACAAGATGAGCTAAATAAGATATTCATAGAGATCTTATTTATGTTAAAAGAAAAAGGTATTTTGTTTTATGACTTTTGATTTTCTGGGGCATTTTTGGAGTTTCTTTGTTTTGAACCATAAATAGATTGTATTTTTTTACTTGGGCTCCAAATTTTAGTGTTTACTAAGCTAGGTGCCACTTCTATTTCTAATGTATGAATAGAATATACAGGTCATTTGTAAATGCACAGGGAATGAACTAACGAGCCCTTTACCTGCACAAAGTGCAAAGAAATAGTATTCCTTCAAATATAATGATTAGTGTAAATGTTGAGAAACAAAATAGGGAACTAAACCATTCCTCTAAGATGCCTCATAGTTCCATGGTGTTTGTAGGAAGAGATGAAAAGGGGGGCAATGCAAATTTTTCACCTACGGTGTATTGTTGTTTATTTCCTAGCTTGGAGATAAATGACTTTCTGTCACTATGGTTCAATGAAAACGAGTAACAGACGATGTCCAGCATGCTTGCCCTTCAAGTTTACAGATTTTGAAGAAAACTAAAGGAAAAAAAGCCATCTCATTTTCTTTTGTAATTATTTTGCTTACTAACCAAGAGAGGTAAAAGAACTTGTAGTTGCTTGAGATGAGGAATACATTTGAAATCTCTGGTAAACAGTGCCCAGTATGCTTAAATTTCCTACAGTTTTTTAGAAGCAGATTTTATAGAGTCTTTCAAAATGGTAGCAAATATCATTTTCATTAACTTTCTTCAAGCTTTTCTAGAACTGAGGCAGCACTTGGTGAACCATGATGTATGGAATAGGTTAAAACATTGCAAACTACTTGAAGTCCCAGGAAAACATAGGCAGTCCATAAGAGCTATTACTGTTATTACCTTAGCAGTTACTCAGTAAATTAGTTCCTTCAATCAAGCCACAGGAAATCAATGTATACCCAGTGACCTATAGACACAATCTTGATGGAGAAGTCTATAGACTCTTAGAGCTGACATAGATCTTGACAGTCACCTAGTCCAAGCCTTTTATTTTAGAAATGAGGAAACTGAGGCCCAGAGGCAGGAAATGATTTCCCTAAGGTATTAAGTGAGTGTGCAATCTGAGACCAGAACTCAATGTCCTGACTCCCAGTTTGATGCTCTTTCTACTCTACCACTCCTAAGAGCAGCTACTTCCCTTCCAGGGAACTCTAAGAGATGGGAGAATATCTGGGTAGAATACATAGAAGGACATTAAATAGTGGTTGTTTGTTTTCTAATCTAGTATAGGGACGGCATGTATTCTTGAACATTTATCTAAGTAATCCTGGTAGTATACGGATCTGGTAACAATTTGCAATGCATCCCTCAGCACAAATCCTAAAAGGAACATACAGTTTCCTGTCTGCTTCTGGCTATTAGATTCTCGATCTGAAGAAATATAAGACATAGTGAAAAGAAAGACTGGATTTGAAATCAAAGGAGCTAGCATTTAATCCTATATCTGCTAGTTGATATCAATGTAATCTGAGACAAGTGTCTTTGCCACTCTGAAAATCAAACTCAAGTCAATCAATTAACATAAAGCTGTGCATATAGTAAGTGCTTAGTAAATGTTTATTGACTTACTGACTGAGATCCCAAATCCCTAAAATGAAAGAAGTGAACAAGATTAGGAACCAACCTTTTGTATAAGCTTGTGTGAGCTTTTTTGTGTGTGTTTGTGTGTGTGTGTGTGTGTGTGTGTGTGTGTGTATGTTTGTGCAACCCTTCCCTTTGGCAGTCTGATGTAGTTGAGACCCACTCTCAGGTTATGATCTTTAAATACATAAAATAAAATAAACAAGATTCCAAAGGATCCCAAGTTGACATCTTTATCAAAAAATTGAAAAAATACAAGCTCACAGATCCCAGCTTAAAAATTCCTAGACCAGATGATCTTCAATTTTCCTTCCATCTTGAAATCCTAGCATCCTTATCCTTAGTGCACCAATGACAAAGGCCTGTATGTTTTTCTTAAGTATTTTATTTATAGCTAAGTAGAAAATGTTAAGTAAAACCATTTGTAAAATGGAGAATTGATGAATTCTAATAGGAACACTTACCTAATCTTAATCACTCAGAGGGCTAATTTTGTCTTCATTGCCATCTAACTAGTCTCTAACTGAGGGCTGTGGAATCTGCAGCCTCCAGACCACATGTGGCCCTCTAGGTCCTCAAGTGGGGCCCTTTCACTGAATCCAAACTTTGAAGTTCGCCTGGAGGCCAAACATATACTTGTGACCACAGGTTCCCTACCCCTGCTCTAACTAGTTCCTGTCCTCTTGACGTGCATTATCCATGCTTCTTCTGGAGAAAGGCTGACATTGCCCTGCCAGGAGCTTAAATTCAACTCTGTTCTTTCCCCATTCAAAATTGATAACCACTGTACAGTTACTAAATTCCTATAATTCTCAGCCTACTTACAGGACTGGGAAATAGGACACAGACTAATCCAGTTTATATTTCATATCTTTCCCAGTCTGCATTTACACTTATTTCTTATTCTTTTCAAATGACTACCTGGAGTCATTTGCTCTAGGGAAGGATTCATCCATATCTTACTTCATACATTTAATATTTTACATCTATGTTACAAATACTTTAATTCATCAGCACTCTACCTCATCCCAATTTTATTTGGTTTGTATGGTTTCTTCATTAATAAAGATCATAATTCCTCCAAATGCTTAGTGGTCAATCCTTATGAATTGTTGTGACTTCAAGAATTCATCACCATCTGGCTAACTTCTGGGTAGCAAGCCTCTCTAAACTTGTTAGGCTAGTGAAAGGTCTTATCAACTTTCTATAAAACTATTTCAAATGCCTCCTAATTGGTCTCTCTGCTTACAGTCTTCTTCCTACAATTAATCCTTAACATAATTTCCAAAATAATTTTTCTTAAGGCACAAGTCTAATGCTGTAATTCCCATGCTCAAAACTTTAAATGGCTCCCAATGGCCTCTAGGATATACTACCAATATACAGTCTGACAATGAAACCCGGACATTTCTTATTTCTACCCAACCTTACTGTTATTCCCTTCATTCTAAATCACACCCTTCATACTATATATGGTCCAGCCAAAGTGGATAGTTATTACCTGAACTTAACATTCCAACATTCTTCTAAATACTATTCTTTTCTCCAATCTTTTTCCACTAAAATTCATTCTCACCACAACAGTCAAATAGGTCTAAAGCACAGGTCTGATGATGCATGCTGCTTCCCTGCTCAAGAATGTCCAGTGGCTCCCTCTTGCCTCTAGAATGAAATAAATATTTCTCTGGCTTTTCAAGCATCCCCCCCACTACATACACACAAAATGGTTCCAGCCTACCTTTCCAGGCTTACTTCACAATACTCTGCTTGATGCACCCTACAGTTTAGACAAACTGCTGCTCCCTTACCTCACATTCCATTTTATTTCTCTCAGTATATGTACAGACCTTATTCATCAGAATTCTTTCTCATCTCTGCCTTATAGAATCTTTAGTCTCCTTCCAAGTTTAACTCAAAGGCCACATACCACACAAAACTTTTCTTGGTCCCCTAGACCCTAAAACTCTTCCTTCTAATGACTTTGTAACTATTCTATATAAATGTATTTACTTATTTGTATTCATGTTACTCTTAATAGAATATGAGGTCAAAGACTGTTTTGTCTTCATCTCCCAGCTCTTAGTATTAAGTCTAACATTACTATGTGTCAGGTACTTCATCAGTGCTTGTGGAACAGAATTTGAACTCTATGACTTGACCCACACTGTTTCCTGTGTCTCGAAGGTATTTCCTCCCCACTATCATTTTTCAGAATCCTTAATTTCCTTCAAGGCTCTGGTCATTTGTCACACTAGGAAAGCTTTTCCTGATGTCCACCCTATTAAATCTCCATCCTACCTCATATTGTCTTGTATTTAGTCATCTGTGTACATATTGTATCTCTTAGTAGCATTGGAAGCAACTTGAGAGTAGAGACTGTTCTTGTCTTGATATTTTTATCCTCTGCACCTATAGGAGAGAGTGATTTTGTATGTAATAGGCATTTCATTCATATTTCTTGAAACACTTGATAATCCTCAGAAGAATTGATTGTCAAGTCTAGACTTGAAGTGTTTCTAGTTTGGTAGGGTGTGCTCAAATCTAAGTTCCCTTAATAGTCCTTAAGACCCCATAATCACCTTCATGTAACAATGAGGTGTCAAAGTAGGAATTCAATAGAGTCTATTAAAATAAATTAATAGTAATAGTAATACATATTTCCACCAACAGTTGAAAAAGCTATTTCTAAATACAGATGAGGATAAAATTGGAACCAAAATCAACATTTCTTTTTTTTTGGGGGGGGGCATATAGATAAATTTACCTAGCATTTTCTAAAGCCAAATAAATATTCAAGTTTTACTCAGGGAGGAAGAGTCAGAAAAATGTTGGAGAGTCAGAATTCTCTGAATTAAATAAAAGTATGCTTCCCCTTTTTATAAAGAGATTGAATATAATTTGATAATAGCCTTACTGAACATATATCAGCAGTTGTTATAGATATTTTGCAGAATCTGTATTATACACTCAGCTAATACATGGGTGGATGAGACCAAGCTCTCACTATGAGAACTGGGGCAAAACCATTACATTATTAGGACTGAATGAGCAGGGAGAAAAGAGAATTTGAATGTTGGAAAGCAATTAAGAGACTAAGGAAATTGTATTGAATTTAGGTAATGAAGATTTGAATTCAGTTATTTAAAGGCTTTGCAGATACAAAGAATAATATAATATATGTTTGATATGGACTTGGGGTATTTCATTTGCTATGTAGTATTTCATTTACTGTGGAGCTGATTCAATGTTTATCCATCCATCTATCCATCCATCCATCTATCCATCCATCCATCCATCTATCTTTTTATTTTCTCTCAAATGAGAGGATATATGGTTGAGGTCTGGCCATTGATTTAGTTGATATGAAGAACCCATGGTATAAAATGGTCCTTCAGCTATTCAGATCAGCAAGCCATCAGAAATTTATAATAATAGAGGGTTGTCTGGGGGCACTGAGAGAGTGCCTGTCTCATAGTCACACAGCCAAAATATATCAGAGACAGGGAACGTATCTAGGTCTTCATTACTCCAAGACTATATATCCATATACATATAGATACAGGCCTGGATTAAGGTCATCCTGACAAGGAAGATGCATACAAGTAAATGGGTTGGACAAAACAGAGAAATACCCCGGCTTGTAGTAGATTATTGTAAAAATTTAATTCTATTCTACTGAAATCAATCTCTCTGAGAGATATGAACATCTAAATATCTAAATAACCCAAAATGTGATGAACTTTAAAAATTTAGCCTTTTGCATTCATCATTGTAGGTATTGCAACAGCCTTCATTATACTAGTACCACTGTTGGATTCTTCATGCTGTATTGCCAGTTGTAGAACAATGATATTTTTCAGTAAAATACCTTTGATCTTATCCTTCAGTATCTGTTTTTAGATTGACTTCTGAGATATTAGTCACCTACCCTGTTGCACATTGAATAATTTAAAGCCATAAAAATAAGTATTGAAGCATACATTCAAGAGTTAAAAGAAACTAAGGGACAATTTCATTCCTCACTCTTTTCTGAAAGAAATCACCACCACTGATTGTTCAGTAATTGAGGATACTAATTGACATGCAATTGACTAATTATTTTAAAAGAAGGCAGAAGCATTGTATTGAATATTTCATAATAGTAGATAATTCAAAATGGTTGATATTTGGTTTGAAAAAATAAAATGATTATTTTCTTGCAAATTTATATTTTGGTAATATTTTAAAATGTTTACTGTGGTCCTCCTATATTTCCATCAGAGTGGATGAGGGGTTCATAACCTGGGATCTGTGAACTTTTAAAAATACATATTTTGATAACTATATTTCTGTATAATTCATTTCCTCTGGAATCCTATAGATTTATTTTACATAGTGAAAAATGTTATTCTGAGGTGTCTACTAGCTTCATTGGATTGTCAAAGGAGTATAAACCACAAAATGTTTAAGATCCTCCTACTGGAGATACTGAAATAGAATTGTTCCTACTTTCAAGGAAACTTACAATTTTGGTGAAATGACAGAACAATCATGGGAAGAATTAGAGGGCCTTAGTTATGTATTAGACTGAGGGCTAAAGTCAGGAGACCTAGATTTGAATCATGTCTCCAACACCAATGTGTAACCATGGGCAAGTTGTAACCTCTCTAAGTTTCTATTTTCTCATTTGTAAAATGGTGGTGGGGTGGGGAATAATCTATAGTAACTCCATCCCAGGGGAGGATGAGGAGGAAAAAATTTGAAAATTCTAAAATATCAAGTAAATGCAATCTGATATTAATACTATTTTTACCACCAAATACCACCACTACAATCATTAATGTTAAAACCTATTTTAACCAACCATGTGGTAGAAACTCCTTCTGCTAATTCAGATACAATTCTTATTCATTAATCATGGCTTCAATGAGTTGCTGAGAGACACTAAAAGTTTATCAACTTGTCTAAGGTCATGAGACTAATTTGAGATATATCCAAGATTTTAACCTAGGCATTCTTTACTCCAAGGCTACCTATTCTATAGGGAAGAATGCTAAAGGAATAATATTGAGGGAAATGTTCACAAGTTATAAAAATCCTAAAGGTTAATCATGGCTCTGTTTCTTTTTCCAGATCTTGTTAGAAGTTTTGACCAGCCCACTTTTAGCTGGCTGTAATATCTAACCTTGGGTGTAGATTTCTATGTGTAATAATTGATTTTGACAAAGCTATTTGGTATTTCAGCCCTTCTAGAATTTGCTTCCTAAACTTAGTTCATTGTATAGCAACCTCAAACTTTTAGCAGGTTATTTCCTAATGCTCTCCTGCTCTGACTACCATGAGACCTAGGTTCATGCCTGCTGCCAAGCTACTTTATCTTTGGCATTGTTGACTGGGAGCCAAAGAACTATGTTTAACACATTGTATTCCTTCATAAGAAAAGCATTTTCAACTTCAAAAATTTCTTCCTGGCTTCCAAGACAATAATGCTACCTGTACTGGAAATTACTCCTTTTGCTATCTTTGATCTTTCAATCTCTCTAGTTAATGGAAGCTCATTCCTTTGCCCTGAATATCTCATTTCTGTTCTGAAGCACATTAACTATGTACATATTATAGAGAGCTCCAGGTAAAGTTCTAATTTTTTCTTCTGTGCTTTGGACTGATATTGGGATCTCCCTCCTCTCTAAACATCATATTAATAATGAGTCACATTTATACAGAGCTTTAAGAGTTCCAAAGCTCTTTCTTCATAACCCTTCTGAAGATAGTATTATAAATATCTCTATTTTATACATGATGGAACTGAGGTTTAGGGAGGTTAAAATGAATTTCCTAAATCAGGTTAAAATCCCACTTCTCAAGAAGTTTGCATATTAATGAGAGAGAGATATTATAGTAAAAACAAAAAAAAAGCTGGAAAAGACAGGAGAGGGAAGGGAGATAGAAGGTAATGACATGTTAGAAAAAGTTGGGAGAGAGAGGAGGAAGGATGAGACATATCTGGCTTGTATACTTTAAAAGCAAGGTTTTGAGAGTAACTGACCAATCAGAATTAGGGGCCACTTTCAATCTTTGCTGATTCACTAGCTCTTTTCCTGAACCTTAAAAAATATGCCTAGCATTACTAGATCTATCTATCTATCTATCTATCTATCTATCTATCTATCTATCTATTATCTATCTATATCTGACCCTGAGTTCCAGTCCTTATGACACCTGCCTGCTGAATATTTTCAACTAGATGTCCAAAATAGAACTCATTATCTTCCCAAACTACCCCTCAATCCACTTCTCCTCTGAAATTCTCTGTTAACTTCAAGGGTACTCTCAATCTTCAAGTCACCCAGATTCACAACTGCAGTGTCACCCAACTCCTCCCTTATTCCACAAAGCCAATCAACTGCCAAAGTCTTCCTAATTTTACTCCAAGACCTCTCCATGTCCTTCCCTTTTCTCTTTTCATTGATTTCACACTCTTATCACCTCTTCCTTGGGCTATTACAAAACCTATGAACTGGTCTTCCTATTTCTAGTCCCTCTCTATCCACACCATCTGCCACATAACTGTCAAATTTAAATTCCTAAAACATATATCTGACCTTGCCACTCCTTTACTCAAAAATGTTTGGTAAATCTATTATATCTGGGGCAAAATACAAACTCCTCAGTCTTCTATTTAAAGTTCTTCACAATCTGTATCATGCCTACCTTTCTAGACTAATTCATATCACTATCCTCCAAATACTCTCAGTTCTTTTTGAACTAACTTTCTAGCCAGCCCCATAAGCGGTATTTGATCTCCTACTGTCTTTGAATAGATAATTACTCATATCTAGAATATAATACTTCTTCATTTTTTTTACAGTCTATAATTTCTTTCATCTGTGGATGAACTCCCAAAGTGACCTTTACTAATCCCTCCAGTTATTAGTGTTTCCATCCTTTGAAATAATTTTGCATAATACTTTATAGATTTCAAATTTAGTTACTTGTGAAATACATTCTTGTAGAATGTATACTTTTTGAGATTATTCTTTAATTTTGGTCTTTGTATGTTCAGTGCCCAGAAGAATACCTGGCATATAACAGATATTTAATACTTAATAAATGTTAAATTTTGAATTGCTCACATTTTCATAGAAAAAATAAACAGATTCTAGTGCTAACTTGCACATAAGGAATAAAGGAGAGAAATAAAGAAAATGAATATAAGCAGTCCAAGTGATTTGAAGGAATGGTAGTGCTATTTCTAAAATTGTTCTATTTGTTAGAGGACCTTTTTTATTCAGAAGAGAATATTATGACTGTCATTATATATACATATATACATATGTATATATGCATAATATATATATCACATATGGACAATGCATATACATATACATGCATATATGTGCATATGTGTTTATATACACACATATATGAACATATACATATACATACAATATATGTATATGTATATATGTGTGTATATGCGTATATATGTATATATGTGTGCATATATGTGTGTGTGTGTGTGTGTATGTATATATATATATATATTAATTATATATATATACATATATATATATATATATATATATATATACATATATATATATATGATTCGATTACAAGGATCATCTTCTGCCTTAGCCTAGAAACAATGCACTAGGATTATGGAAACAATATGCATACTCAGTGTGTTGATTTATTATGCCTTATCATGCATTTACTATTGTAAATAGATAATAGGTGATGATAGATACAGTGACAGACAGACAGACAGGCAGGCAGGCAGGCAGACAGACAGACAGATATATAGACAGATAGATAGATAGACAGATACAAATGTCCTATGGAGATTTAGGAAAGGTGGGTCAAGAAATAAGGAGAATGTTAAAGGCTTGAGACAAGCATTTCCATAGAGGTCATAGTTAAAGTCATTTTAAAAATTGACTTGTTAAAGAGATAAACTATAACAACAAAGGAGGATATTAGTCTTGTTCAGAGCCATAACCAAGGTTGGGTTATTCCATAGGAACCAACTTTTGAGAAGACATACTTCTAAGGGAGGCATGATTTCTCCATTGGCAGTCAGTGATCTACTTTTTGGGTGACCTCATTTTGCCTAAGAAGAACCTGAGTCTAAGCGTCTACTTGCCAGGAAGTTCTCTACACCAAGGGTTCTCAAACTTTTTCCACTTGGGATCCCTTTTCTACTTTCAGCAGCCTTTGTTTGAGTTGCATGGCCTGAGGACATGCTCGGTGCAAAGCCCATGTAATTTGTGTTCGAAACTAAGGAAACAGTGAAGCTTCCAGATGTAACATGGGCAAGAACTTCCAGAAACATCTCAGATTCATTAAGTGTTTGAATCACAGGCAGTCATTGTAGTTTCCAGACTTCTCAATCATGAATGCCAAAGACATTAGAAGGTCAGTAGGAAAAGTCTGTGACTGAGGTGGGAGAGAAGCCCTGTCCGCCCCTGCATGTTCCTGGGTGGCAGCTGCTTCTTCAGCTTCAAGCCCATAGGCTGAGGGGGAATTGAGTGGCTGATCAGAGAAGGATTGCAGGGATCTTTGCTGGTGAAGGATTCTCTTGCTTTGCCCATGCTTGGACCTGGGTCACAGTTCTAGGTGGCAGTCCTGGAGTGAGGAAGAGTGCTGGCATGATGGAGCTTGTAGTGGCGGTAAAGGGAAAATCCTCCTCACGGTTCCAAGGCAGAAAAGAGTGCTTGTGGTCACTCATAGATCAGAGCACAGGCCAGGAAAGGAGTAAACACCTCGCCCCTTATCATACCACCTTGGAAGAACTGAAAATTTACAGGTCCCTAGAAGTATCTCTGAAAACAGCTGCACAAAGCACCCAAGCTTGGGAGAGTACATTCTCCACACTGGAAGCGACCCCTAACAACAAAGAGTTTATAACTCAAGTAATTGGCTGGGACCATGAACAAACCTCACAAAAAAGTCAGACCATAGAATCTTTCTTTGGTGACAAAGAAGATCAAAACATACAAACAGAAGACAACAAAGTCAAAGGTCCTGTATCCAAAGCCTCTAAGAAAAATATAAATTGTACCTAGGACATGGAAGAACTCAAAAACGATTTTGAGAAGCAAGTAAAAGAAGTAGAGGAAAAACTGGGAAGAGAAATGAGAATGATGCAAGAAAAGCATGAAAAACAAGTCAACAGATTGCTAAAGGAGACCCAAAAAAATACTGAAGAAAATAATGTGCTAAAAAATTGCCTAACCCAAATGTCAAAAGTGGTCCAAAAAGCCAATGAAGAGAAGGATACCTTCAAAAGCAAAATGGGTCAAATGGAAAAAGAAGTTCAAAAGCTTACTGAAGAAAATACTTCCTTAAAAATTAGAACGGGGCAATTGGAAGCTAGTGACTTTATGAGAAATCGAGACACTGTGAAACAAATCCAAAAGAATGAAAAAAAAAACAGAACACAATATGAACTATCTCATTGGAAAAACAACTGACCTGGAAAATAGATACAGGAGAGAGAATACAAAATTTTTAGACTATCTGAAAGCCATGATCAGAAAAAGGGCATAGGCATCATCTTTCAAGAAAATATCAAGGAAAACTGCCCTGATATTTGAGAACCAGAAGGCAAAATAGAAATGGAAAGAATCCACCAGTCACCTCCTAAAGAGATCCCCAAAGGAAAACTCCTAGGAATATTGTAGCCAAATTGCAGAGTTCCCAGGTCAGGAAGAAAATATTAGAAGCAGCCAGAAAGAAACAATTCAAGTGTTGTGGAAATACAATCAGGATAATGTAAGAATTAGCAGCTTCTACAGTAAGGGACCACAGGGTTTGGCATATGATATTCTGGATGTCAAAGGAGATAAGATTACAACCAAGAATCACCTACCCAGCAAAACTGAGTATAATCCTTAGGGGGGAAAATGAATATTCAGTGAAGTAGAGGACTTTCAACCATTCTTGATGAAAAGAGCAGAGCTGAATAGAAAATTTGACTTTCCAATATAAGACTCAAGTGAAACATGTAGAGGTAAACAAGAAAGAGAAAACATAAGAAACTTATTAAGATTGAACTGTTTACATTCCTGCATGGACAGATGATATTTGTAACTCACGAGACCTTTGTCAGTATTAGGGTAGCTGGAGGGAAAAAATATATGTATGTAGATATGATAGATAGATAGATAGATAAATGGATAGACAGACAGATAGATAGACAGACAGACAGACAGACAGATAAATAGATACATATATACATACATACATACATACAAACATACATACATACATACATACATACACAGATACATAGATACATAGATGGATAGATAGAAAGAGGGCACAGGGTGAATTGAAGATGAAGGGGCGATATCTGGAGAATAAAATTAAGAAGTGAGAGAGGATTATACTGGGACAAGGAGAAAGGGAGAGGTAGAATGGGGTAAATTATCTCACATGAAACAGACAAGAAAAGGATTTTGCAGTGGAGGAGAAATGGGGGAAGGTGAGAGAGAATGAGTGAATTTTATTCTCATGGGTTTTGGCTTAAGGAGGGAATAACATACATACTCAACTGGGTATGGAAATCTATCTTACCCTACAGGAAAATAGAGGGGAAGGGGAGAAGAGTGCAGGGGGATGATAAGGGGAGGGAAGATTGGGAAAGGGGGTAATCAGAAGAAAACACTTCTGAGGAGGGACAGAGTCAAAAGAGAGAATAGAATAAATGATGGGTGGGATAGGATTAAGGGAAATATACCTAGTTTTCCACAATGTGACTACCATGGAATTGTTTTGCGTGACTACACATGTATAACCTATATTAAGTTGCTTGCCTTCTCAATGAGGGTGGGTGGGGAGGGAGGAAGGGTTCAAATTTGAAACCCAAAGTTTTAAAACAAATGTTAAAAAATTGTTTTCACATGCAACTGGGAAATAAGATATACAGGAAATTGGGTATAGAAATCTATCCTCCCCTACAGGAAAATTGATGGGGAAGAGGGTAAGAGAGAGGGGGAGAGATAGAAGGGAGGGAAGATTAGGGGAAGGGGTATTCAGAATGCATGCCATCTTGGGGTGGGGGAAGGGACAAAGTAGGGAGAAAATTTGGAACTCAAAATTTTGTGGAAGTGAATGTTGAAAACTAAAAATAAATTAATTAATTTTTTTAAAAAAAGATAAAAAAATAGTGGTGAGGAAACCCCTTCTATTATTGCAGATCAATGACTGTTCTATAGCTTATAGTATAAGGGAGTAGCCTGGTGGCCTAGAGATAGCAACTATCTTGTACAAAGAGACAATATTACAATAGCAATATTAGAAGCAAGACTTCACCTCAAGTCTTCTGGATTCTGAGGTTATTTTAGCTATTAATTACACAAAAATGTCTTCTAATTTTTATTTACTTAGAATACATGTATTTTTCCTTATCTGCATATATATATATATATATAATACACACACATATACACACATATACATATATATATATATGGTGTGTGTGTATGTATGTAAGTAAGTAATGAATGAATGAATGAATGAATGAATGAATATTATTTTCCATCAGAATAGTTCCTTGAGGGCAGGGAGTATTTCATTTTTGTCTTTGAATCTCCAGCACCCAACAGGAAGCCTGGTGAATAGTAGGTGTTTAATAAATGCTTATTTGTTGTTGGTGTTTTTGTTTTTTTTTGTTTTGTTTTTGTTTTGTTTTTAGGCAATGGGGTTAAGCGACTTGCCCAGGGTCACACAGCTAGTAAGTGTCAAGTGTTTGGTCTGAGGCCAGATTTGAACTCAGGTCCTCTTGACTTCAGGGCTGGTGCTCTATTCACTGAATCACCTAGCTGCCCCTTAATAAATGCTTATTGAAACCTAAGGATCAATGTCCATTACTCAATGTTTCTTACAGTTTGGGAATGAACCCAAGAGACATATAATAAAAAGTCATGGAATCAAATTAATTTGATCAGTGAAATAACTGGAAGTAAATTGGGGAGGGGACAAAGAAGTTGTTCACTTTATTTTTTGAGGGATTTGTGTGACTTCTGGATGAGAGAAAGGAATCCCATTTCACCCAAACGTAATTAAAGTACATAGTCTCAACTAGCCAAATTTGCAAGTGTTAATGAAAATTCCTATTTATGCATATTTACCCTCCATTTTTGGAATCAAAGATTTAGATAGTATAACTGAGCTGATCTGCTAACTCTCTAGGAGCCTTTGGAAAGGTGATTGAAAGGAACTCATTTACTTTCCCTTATCTTTACAGGTTGCCTCATTTGCCCAAGGGTTGTCATCCCCTTTCTAATGCTTTGCTATTTAGATAGCTTTTAAAATAATAGATTGAACAAAAAGCCCTTCATTTGAACCATGCCACAGCAATAGGAGTTTGACCCCAGCCTCACTCCTCCAGTGTTATGAAAATGCCAACACAGAAATCGTGGTGTAAATCATGATATACAATTGGAAATCCACAGTAATAAGATAAGCCATAGAGCCTGAGGTCCCATTTGTACTACAAAATATTCCTACTTGTGACAGATTTTCTAAAGGCAAAGGTCAAAATCCTTTTCTACTAAAAATAAATATATATCAAGTACATATTAGAAAGAGGTAGGAGGGAAAGTCAAGGATGAATCACTATTATCCTTTCATGTTCATATCAGAGACCAGTCTGAAACTCTTCAGGGTTAGAATAGCTTTCCTTCCCTCCCTTGGGAGAATTTTAGACCTTCCTTTGGCTCTGGGGAGTATGGTATTGAAGCCTGTTTAGAACTGAAAGAAAAGGAAAATTTAGCTACAATAATTTGGGGAAGATATGATTTTTTCCTTCTTTTCCTGAGAAAATCCATGAACAAATCTTAACTGTGTTCTGGGAAGTCTAATGAAGTCTGAAGAATCTATCCTATGCACTCTAGGATGCTGTTAGAGATGAGAACATTTTGTAACGAAGTTTTTCTAATATAGTATGTCTCTGACTCAACATAACAATAAAAGCCAGAAGATTTATATTTGTGAAGAGAAAATGAGAGAATCCAGATCTGAAACTCCGTGTCTGATGGGGGCAATGACACTTTACCCACCAATTCACACTACCTGAAGGTTATTGATCCATACATTTACATGCCTTTTCTAATACAGATTAGTAATGGCCTATTGGGTATCTCAAACATAACGTGTCCAAAATAGTATGTTTTCTTTTCTCTTACCTGAATAATAACTAGTATTTCTATTGTGCTTTGAAACTTGCAAAATGCTTTGCATTCTGCATCTCATTCAAACTTCATAACCTTGTGAATTAGGTGCTATCATCCCTGTATTTATCAATGACAAAACTGAAGAATATTGAGCCTTAAGTAACTTGCCTTGAGTCACTCACCTAGTCCATCTATGAGTTGAGATTTGAACCGAGGATTTCTTTAAACCAAAGGACCCACTGAGTCTTGTCAGTCAAAATTCAAATCTACAGATTTAGCTTTGATCTTTCACTATCCCCCCAAAAAAATCAGTTTTTATACAAGCCAAATTTTATCTCAATTCTATATCCAGAACATTTCTTGATTTCATTTCCTTCATTCCACCCACATGACCATGACAGTAGTTTAAGTTCTCATGACTTCCCTTCTGGGTTACTGAAAGGTCTCCCTGTATCTAGCCTTTCCCCAGTCCAAACCAATCCATCCACCAAACAGTTGACAAAGGGTTGGGGGCAAAAGCAAGTACTTGAAAGTTTAATCTACATTATTAACACTTTCTTAAGTCTAGAAAATCAACAAAACAATAAATCAAACCCTGATTTGTAGCTATTGCTTATGTCTGAGGTGTAAAGGCTCACACTGAAAATTTAACAATTGGTTCTAAGCCACTTAGAGCTGCCCCAGCACACCCTTGCTTCTACTCTGAAAAACATTTCATGAGCCATGTGTAAGCTCTCTGAAATTAATCTATAAAATTGAGGTGTTACACAATTCTCACCAGAAGATCAAGCCTTGCTTGGTGCTAGGTAGGTGCTAAGTTTTTACAATCTTTAGTTATGTTTTGTATCTAAAAAAAGTATACCTTTCCCTTGTATAATCAACATTGATTGATAAGTCCATGTTCTTTATGGATAACTATTCTGAATTTTGTTGGGGAAATGACCTTGTCCCAAATAGCCATCCTATACTTCTCCATTACCACCACCACCACCACCAACAACAACAATAACAACAACAACAACAGCATCACCCTATCCATTATTATCATTTTTGTAGGCAAGAAAAGGCAAGAGCTGGAAAGGCATGATTTAACCACTTGCACTCTTACAACTCCAACCAGAACTCTGATGAGTAAATAAATTATAGTGTCAACCAGGGACAGTTTGAATTATTTACATCCTCAAGTGGATTGATCCAGGAACCAGCTATGGATTCTTTGGGCAAGTAGACTAAAAACAAATCTTTATGATTTTGGTAGTGGGCCTCTGAGACCCCGTGGAACCTCTTTACCAACTGTTTTTTAAATCCTTGAAATGGCTTTTATTTGTTTTTGTCTTCCTATATCACTTTTAACTGCCTTTGAGAACTTCTACCAAGGGATATTGGATTATGTTTTTAATAAAAGAACTATTTTTGAACCCTTGAGCTTTGAGTGATCTATAGAACCAGAGATGAAGCTGACATGGACAATCATTATATCTGCAGATCTTTGATTTCATTGGTGTAAGGAAGTGGGCAAACTCTTGCTTTAACACATAACACATCCTCACTGCAGTTTAGAGTTTTAGAGATTTGCCTAAAGCGTGTCTTGAACAGGCTTATGCAGTCGGTATGTTTCAGAGACGGGACTTGAACCCAAGTATTCTTGACTCAAAAGCCAGTTCTCTATTCAATATACCACATTGTCTGTCATTCTTATTATTATATCATATTTATTTATGTATACATAAATGTCCTCATATCTATTTGGTTAGGAGCAAATTGTGTCCACAGTTTTCTTTTGCCATTTTCTTGCTTAGCCATCATGATCTCTTCTGAGCAAAGCAATTTGTGAATCAGATTATCTTTCTAGAATAGAGGACATAATTATACATAGATCCTCACTTGGAAGTTACAAATGCTTTCAAGTGTGTTAGTGACCATTAGCCTCCATGTAACTCTCTTGTAGAGCAGTAGTGAATAGTTGCTATTTAATGTTAATGTAGAATGACAATAATGTTTCCAGCTGTGACAATTTAGCCTAAGCAAATACATCAATCAGAAAGTTGGATTTTTAGTTTTTTTTTAATTCATATTGGAAAGTGTTATTTTTCTGTCAACTTCTTTAATAATGGAAATTCAAACATAATATCCAACTATTTGGATAATTTTCTTTTTAGTTATAGAGTCAGAACAGACCCCCTAATGTTATTGCTTGTACCCCATCATTTTGGGTCTCACCTCATTAGCTTAAAGATACATAAAATTGAACTTCCTTCCTTTCCTTCTTTCTTTTTTCTTTCTCTCTTTCCTTCCTTCCTTTCCTTCTTTCTTTTTTCTTTCTCTCTTTGCTTCCTTCCTTCCTTCTCTCTTCTTCTTTCCTCCCTCCTCTTTCTTCTTTCTTCCTCCTCCCTTCCTCCTCCTCCTTCTCTCTTTCTCTTCTTTCTTTCTTTCTTTCTTTTCTTTCTTTCTTTCTTTCTTTCTTTCTTTCTTTCTTTCTTTCTTTCTTTCTTTTTTCTTTTCCTTCCTTCCTTCCTTCTTCTTCTTTCCTTCCTTCCTTCCTTCCTTCCTTCCTTCCTTCTTCTTCCTTCTTTCTTCTTTCTTTCTTTCTTTCTTTCTTTTTCTTTCTTTCTTTCTTTCTTTCTTCTCTTCTTTTTTTTCTTTTTTTTTTTTTTCTTTCTTTCTTTTCTTTTTTTTCTTTCTTTTCTTCTCTTTCTTTCTTTTTTTCATTTTTGAGATCCACCTCCTATTAGAAAGGATTGCACATCTGTCATGGAATACAGTTTGGTGGACTCTGCCCTTACTCGCTTTGTTACGCTTTATTCTCTCAAGGTGGTCACATTTTTTGCACTGATATTTGCTTACTTTATGCAAAAATTGTGGTAGCTATTTTCTGATCATTTAAAAGGTGGAATTACTTTTGTTAGTGGAAAAAATAGGTCACAGTGTTCATATTTTAAAATATATATATTATATATGTGTGTGTATATATATATATATTATATATGTGTGTGTATATATATATTTTGTGTGTATATATGTATATATATGTGTGTGTGTATGTGTGTGTATATATATATATATATAATATTATATATATATATTATATACACACACACACACTTACATACTTCTGTATGTAATGTGTCTGTAATCTCTTTGAAGAGCGTACTCCCTCCAATGATGCAGATTGCAGTCCATCAACATCTTTCTAGCATGGGCAGCTTTTGTTCACTTTCCTATGAATCCCCATAGTCAAACTGTTAGCAAATGTTATCACCCCAATGGTCACTTTCTTAGCAGTGTATCTGGTTTCAGGGAAGCTAGGGGATGTAGACAATAGAGAAATGAGACTGGAGTCAGGAAGACATGAGTTGAAATCTGGACTCAAATACTTCCTGGTTGCATGACCCTAAGCAAGTCACTCAACTTGTGTTTGCCTAGGTTGCCTCCTTTGTAAAATAGGGAAAGCAATAATAGCCCCCAGGGTTGTTTTGAAGATCAAATAAATAACAGTTGCAAAGTTCTTTGAACAATGCTTGGCACAGAGCATGCACTGTTTAATGTTGGCTACTTTGTAACATGCAGCTTTAAACAAATTCATCAGAAGCCATTGTTTTGAGGAAACTTGCAAATTTGCAAGGTTCCTCAGGTTCTAAATCTAGTTGTTTAGTTTGTAACTAATCTTCCAATCATACAGACACCAATGGCAAATCAAGTTACCTATAGAAGCTTCAGATGATTTGCCTCCATCACTCTCCAGGTCAAGAGAAATGTGGAGGGGAGTTCTTCCAGGAGCCAGGATGGCGGAGCGAAAGGTAGTCACTATCACCCTCCCGATCAATCGGAAAACCAGAAATATCACCAGAAAAAAAA